>NC_092336.1:597797500-598097500 GCF_046630445.1 Rutidosis leptorrhynchoides | reverse complement strand
ACGAGTATTTTAGTGATGATTTGGAAGATAATTGATGTTGAAATCTTTGAACAAAACGAGCTCTAAATCAAAATCATAAATATATTTTTTTTTACATATCGACGAGCAGCAGCATACATATTTGATATATTTTTTTTTTCTCGCTTTGATAAACACTCAACTGAAACTGTCCGTTTGTTAATGAATCTGATAAATTAATTGGGGTATATAATTGTTATGATCAAATGGGTGTAGTCGATTTGGGGTTTGTCAAAGAGGAAGAAGATGAATAGGATATACTGGTTATATAAATAACTGATGGATATAAAAACAGAAAAACACAATTGGAGTGATGGTTAGGCGTGTCATATGGAAACCAAAGGTCGAGGGTTCGAGCCTCGCTTGAGGCATTCTTTTTACACAAGGTTTATTTAAAGGTAGTTTTATTTTTTTAAAGAAAATAATTATTATTATTATTATTATTATTATTATTATTATTATTATTATTATTATTATTATTATTATTATTATCATCATCATCATTATTATTATCATTACAATTATATTATTATTATTATTATTATTCTTGGTGACCTTATTATTTTTTTTTTTTTACATTATTATTATTATCATTATTTTAGTAGTAGTATTATAATTAACATTTAACAAACAAGTAATATTTCTAAAATATATATATATATATATATATATATATATATATATATATATATATATATATATATATTCACTATATATAATTATATTAGTATTATCTTCTACTCTATTAATTGTTATTATAACACAATAGCTATATATATAACATTTGAATTAACAATTATATTACTAAAATAAAATAAGTAATATAGTATATATTTAATATGTATATATATAAGTTGTTCGAATGTGATTACATGATTTAATATATATAAATATATATATAGGTTCGTGAATCGAAGGCCAACCTTGCACATGTTAAATGATGTTATATGTATTTTTACTACAAAATACATTAGGTGAGTATATAGTCCCTTTTAAACTCTAAATATTTTTGGGCTGAGAATACATGCGCTGTTTTTATGAATGATTTACGTTATGGACACAAGTGATCAAAAATAAAATCTACGTTGAGTTGTACCATGGCATATTTCTTTATACTTGGTAGCTAATATTTACGTGAGGAGCGTAAACGCGAATCCTGTTGATAGATCTATCGGGCCTGACAACCCCAACCGGGCTGGACGACCAGTTTTAAACGGTTGCACAGTACTTCGTTTCTGTATGCTACACTTGGTACGGTGTAGTGGTTATTTAAGAATATGCTGCTGTGATTTAAATGTTAAGTATGGTTACCAAGTGCTCAACGACTTTTCCATACACTTGCGAGTGTACTATGTTTATCTATATGAAATATTGTGATCCATAGTTATAACGCTGCTAGCATCAAACCTATATATCTCACCAACTTTATGTTGACGTTTTAAAGCATGTTATTCTCAGGTACGAATTAAGTCTTCCGCTGTGCATTTGCTCATGTTAAGGACCTTACTTGGAGTCGATCATTGCAATGGAACCAAATGTTGATGACTTGTCTAGGAAGATTAGGACGGGTTGTTAGAGTTGGTATCAGAGCGTTGGTCTTAGTGAACCAGGTCTTGCATTAGTGTGTCTGACTAGTAGTTGTTAGGATACATTAATTAGTCTGGACTTTGACCGTGTCTACATGTCAAAAGTTTTGCTTATCACATTTAGTCGGAAATTATCTGCTTATCATCCTTAGGGAATTGCCTGCTTATCATTCATAAGTCTAGACACGTCTTACTGCATTTACTGCATCGATAGTGTATGAACAAAATTCATATCTTAGCACATCTGTAGACTTGCCTGACATATGCCTTAGGTTCCTTTGTAGTCTACGAAATCTTTAGTATTATATATATAGATATTCTATATAGCTGGAATATCATCTGATATCCGAAAATTATTCCGCATCGAAGATCCATTCCATCCATCAAATTGCCCTCTTGGCGATGAACCTGAAGTACTTATCGGCGAACCTGTTCGAGAAACCATTTTCTCTCTCATTTCTAGAGTATTTCGTCACGATTATATACTTTCCCATATTTCGAATCTTGTTCAATCGCTCGCTTCAAAATCATCCCGGTGTATTAGCAAAAGTTAACAAACTTCGCGCTCGCGTGACGGTATTGGAGAATATGGTGCGAAGGTTACCAACAGCACCAGCAGCATAATTAGCACCACCATCATCAACGTCGACAATACTCTTATCACCCCAACCACAATCACGTCATAAATCTCAATGTCACGATCTGTACCTCGGATATCAACATCACACGCTTCAATATCATCATCTGTACTTCAAGTATACTCCTTGTTTTACATATCATTCTACATCGATTAATTTCGTTCTACGTATTGTTCAACCTCATTTACCTTCGTCCGGCATGGCAATTATGTAATCTCTAAAGTTTTAGAGATTATGTAATCAAGTGCTAACAATAAATCAAATGAGTATAAAATCTTATTGACTCATTAAATCCATAATTACATCTGAAGAAATATATATGCAAGTATATTTTCATAAAGATCGTAATTAAAAATTCTTTCGTACAAACTGTTAATGATGAAAATATTTTAACGGGTGGGTAGTACCCGAGGAATATTTAGATTTCACATTAATAAGTTACATCGTACATTCTTCGAACTTGATTCAACGATCAGTTACTATCCTACTTACAACCATCGATATACGTATCCGTTCACCACAGAACAACTATTTTCATTCAAATTACATATTTGGATTTTGACCTATCAGAATCCAACAAGTGGCATAATGAAGAAAACATTGGACAAAATAAAAAGTGTTAGAAACAAACGGATTAACTAATTGAAATTTTGTTAGGAATCCACGCTAACTGTTCCTAGCTAACTGTTCCCAGCTAACTGATTAACATTTAATTTATCGCAATTTACATTCTCGTAATTTTATTTATTGTTATTTAATTTCCGCACTTTACATACCGTCGGGACACATGTACAACAATACGTCTGATTAATTCTGAGACAACACGTTGTATAATGGGTCATGATATACATTTATTTATTTTACGCACTTTAAATAACGGGACACGTATACAAGGTTTCGACTTATCATATTGACCCATCTATATATATATTTCGGAACAACCGTAGACACTCTATATGTGAAGGTGGGAGTTGGCTATACAGGGTCGGAGTTGATTCCAAAATATATATATACTTTGAGTTGTGATCGACACTGAGACCGGTACACGGGTCACGATACGTATTAATTATGTATATATATTAAATTATATATGAATATGTTGAACTGTTGAACTATTGGATCATTGGACAATCGGACTATTAGACTGCTAACTATGGACAAGTAAAATGAATTAAAATACTGATTATAACATATGAAACTAAACAATTCTTCAAGTTTGCCACTTGATTTCACCTTAAACCTCATTTGTACCTCGACAATTACAATCCGCGTTCAAATCTTTCATGATTTTTGACAACATCTCGATCGGGAAAATGAACCAACCGCACTTCATTTATGGAAGAAAAGATTCTTGCATATAGTTATGCACTCGAAAACTCTCTCGGAGACTGAGTCAACGTTTAACACGTAGCAGTGTTAATTCCTTTAGTGTTATTATTACCCAAAATAACTTTGCAATTCCTTTTCAAATTAGCCAAATTTTGTCACAGCTCCATCAAGCCAACCTCGACTTTTTTGTTCGAATCAACCTTATTATAACTTTGATACATACAACAGGTTTTCGTTATCAATATCGGGGAACCTTTCATATTCCATCATGTTATCATCAGCATTTAATCATCTAAAAACACAATTCGCCCGAAAACACCTCGGATTGATAAGCGACGATTCAGTTATGGCTGCATTAAATGCAGAGGAAACAGTAAAATTGTAGATGGCCTAAATGGCCAAAAGTTTGATGATAAAGAAGTGAGTGTTAGGAACGCTCGATAGAAAATTTGGTACTGAAAAATGGATTGAGCAAACTGTGAAGGAGACTCTGAACAAATTACAAGGACTAAACTTGTACATAAAGAATCATGACGATTCTGTAGCGAACACCTTGCTTCTGAATCTAAACCCTTACGGGTCAAACTTCATCATCATCCTTCGACATTAGAAATTCCAAGATATTATCATATCTTTCATTATAAATATCCTCAAAATTTCTGAAGATGTTTTCACAGCTATCCTTATCTGAAATCATTTATTCATCCGTAATATCTGCGTTACAATATAAAAGAAACTGTGTTAGTTGCTAAGTTCTAAAACCTTCGAGTTTAAAATAGGAATGTTTTGAAGTAGTGTTGGGAACTGATGCATGAATTAGTATAATATAATGAAACTTGATCAACTTCATTATATTACAGTAAGTCATGTTAAGTTTCTAATGGAATGTGATGATTCACAGTACCATCATCATGTGCCATGTTACACGGCTCTTACATTCTATCCAATCCCCAAATGTATTAGGAACATATCGTCTTGATAGTTCTATCTTTTCTAGGGTATTCTGGTAATTTAACAAATCAAAATCGTGCCAATACCCTTTCTTTCTTAGAACATTAGCTATGTTCATTCCAAATCTCATACCTACAAATTCCGGACCATTACAAGAGACGCTTAAACACAAGAAGAGGAAACGAAAGCATGAAGCTTCGAAATAGAAATTGGAGTATAGATCACAGCAAATAGGAGAAAGCATTAACTGTGAATGACAATGATTATAGAAGACAGAAGTAGGAACATCGAAATATAAGGGAAGATATAAAACCCAACAACCACCCAGAAACTACAAACCGTGTATATCAATACGTACTGCAACAAAAAGACACGGGAGAATTAGAAACATTATAATTCCAAAGAAAGCATAAAAGTAAATAGATTCTTCTGGCAGCAGATGAAAGAGGAGAATGAAAGATATGAAAGTTAGAAGTATAATAAGAATCAGGATTGGATGGAGCATATTACAAATGGGTAGAGGAAGAAAGAATAAAAGGTGCGAAGGATAAGGAAACGAAGGGGGTGGATTTATAGCAATATATCCGACAGAGAAATCAGAACAGATTATTGCATTAATCAAAGAAGATTTTGATTTTCTAAATCGCTGCAGAACTAGATCCTATTACGAAGATTTTCTTTCCGTAAATTCCAGAAATCAATCATAACTACGTCATCGGTTAAAACAATTTCATATTTACCCATTTCACTCTTTTGTGATAGCTTCACTCGTACGCTTCACAGGATCGAATCGTTTTATCCATATCTTCCAATAATGATAAAACTCTACCTCATATTTGTCATGAAAACATTCCTATTGTTATTTATGACAACCTTTACCAAATTTCAGGGACGAAATTTCTTTAACGGGTGGGTACTGTAACGACCCGGAAATTTTCGACCAAATTTAAACCCTAATCTCTATATGTTTTCGACACGATAAGCAAAAACCCTAATATTGAGTCTAGAAAGTTTGAAATCTATGTTCGGATATCAGTTACCCTTTTGACTATTCCCGACGATTCACGAGCGCTTGTTTGAAAATAAAGTGTAAATATAATTATAAGTATATATATATATATATATATATATATATACAATATAAAATTTGGCATGTATAAGTTATTATATTATTATTAATGTTACTATTATGATTAATAAAATTAATAAGATTATTATTAACATCTCTATTATTATTATCATTATTTGTAATATTAAATATATTGATATTATATGATAAAATGTTAAAGATTCAGTACATTATGATACAATTAATAAATTGTAAAAGTAATTACAAGTTAAAAATATAGTTATTAATATGAGTGTTATTACTTTCATGATAACTAAAGATAAATGATAATATTAACATTATTATTATATTTATTAACATCATTATATTAGTAAAAGTATAAATTTAATTAGGATTATTAAATATATTATTAACTTTATTACTAAAATTATCATGTTATTTAAAATTATTATTATCATCATCTTTCTTAGTATTATTATGATATTAATATTATTATTATTATTATTATTATTATTATTATTATTATTATTATTATTATTATTATTATTATTATTATTATTATTATTAATTATTAATATAATTATTATATATACTGTAAACAAAAACCGATTGTCAGGTATTTAGGATATCAAATAGATGTCCTTTTCATTTTTTTTTCTATTTGGCTCGTGAACACAACTGTAAGGCATAGAGATCGATTTTTTTTATTTATTTAAAGGAAGCATTTCATTTGCACCATCCTCACCAATTATCAGATGTATCAGTTTATTTTTTTTTTGCCTCCCTACCAACTACTCCACTCGTGATTTAATGTCAAACTTTGCCACCAAGACCTATCAATCGAATAGCTAATGTGTTGGAGAAAAAAAGGGTTCGATTTTTTTCACTATCAACTATTAATTATAAACTGCAATTGGTAAAGAAAAAGGGTTCTAAATATTATCATTTTTTTTTCTCATCTTTCTGTTTCATAAACAAACCCATTTAATCCTTATTTTGATTCGAGTTACATTAAAGAAAAGTAGAAACGCAGAGGTGTTCTAAATCATGTTGTGTATGTATCTTCAAATTCTCAGGTTTTAATTTGCCAAATCCAAGTCGAATTAGAAGAGTCAAACCTCGAATCAAAAGTTAACAGAATTTTTATTTCTCAAAATTCGAAACTTAAAAGTTGTTTCAGGTTAAATTGGAAACGTACGAGTATTTTAGTGATGATTTGGAAGATAATTGATGTTGAAATCTTTGAACAAAACGAGCTCTAAATCAAAATCATAAATATATTTTTTTTTACATATCGACGAGCAGCAGCATACATATTTGATATATTTTTTTTTCTCGCTTTGATAAACACTCAACTGAAACTGTCCGTTTGTTAATGAATCTGATAAATTAATTGGGGTATATAATTGTTATGATCAAATGGGTGTAGTCGATTTGGGGTTTGTCAAAGAGGAAGAAGATGAATAGGATATACTGGTTATATAAATAACTGATGGATATAAAAACAGAAAAACACAATTGGAGTGATGGTTAGGCGTGTCATATGGAAACCAAAGGTCGAGGGTTCGAGCCTCGCTTGAGGCGTTCTTTTTACACAAGGTTTATTTAAAGGTAGTTTTATTTTTTTAAAGAAAATTATTATTATTATTATTATTATTATTATTATTATTATTATTATTATTATTATTATTATTATTATTATTATTATCATCATCATCATCATTATTATTATCATTACAATTATATTATTATTATTATTATTATTCTTGGTGACCTTATTATTATTTTTTTTTTTACATTATTATTATTATCATTATTTTAGTAGTAGTATTATAATTAACATTTAACAAACAAGTAATATTTCTAATATATATATATATATATATATATATATATATATATATATATATATATATATATATATATATATATATATATATATATATATATATATATATATATATATATATATATATATATTCACTATATATAATTATATTAGTATTATCTTCTACTCTATTAATTGTTATTATAACACAATAGCTATATATATAACATTTGAATTAACAATTATATTACTAAAATAAAATAAGTAATATAGTATATATTTAATATGTATATATATAAGTTGTTCGAATGTGATTACATGATTTAATATATATAAATATATATATATAGGTTCGTGAATCGAAGGCCAACCTTGCACATGTTAAATGATGTTATATGTATTTTTACTACAAAATACATTAGGTGAGTATATAGTCCCTTTTAAACTCTAAATATTTTTGGGCTGAGAATACATGCGCTGTTTTTATGAATGATTTACGTTATGGACACAAGTGATCAAAAATAAAATCTACGTTGAGTTGTACCATGGCATATTTCTTTATACTTGGTAGCTAATATTTACGTGAGGAGCGTAAACGCGAATCCTGTTGATAGATCTATCGGGCCTGACAACCCCAACCGGGCTGGACGACCAGTTTTAAACGGTTGCACAGTACTTCGTTTCTGTATGCTACACTTGGTACGGTGTAGTGGTTATTTAAGAATATGCTGATGTGATTTAAATGTTAAGTATGGTTACCAAGTGCTCAACGAATTTTCCATACACTTGCGAGTGTACTATGTTTATCTATATGAAATATTGTGGTCCATAGTTATAACGCTGCTAGCATCAAACCTATATATCTCACCAACTTTATGTTAACGTTTTAAAGCATGTTATTCTCAGGTATGAATTAAGTCTTCCGCTGTGCATTTGCTCATGTTAAGGACCTTACTTGGAGTCGATCATTGCAATGGAACCAAATGTTGATGACTTGTCCAGGAGGATTAGGACGGGTTGTTAGAACATGCTTCTTTAAGTTGCATGTTTGAAGCTCTTTCTAATGCACTAAGTCCTATGTTGGGATATGTGGAGTCAAAATAGGCTCTCAACCCGTAGCGTAAAATTGCATTTGGGTTTCCTGCACTCAAAGCCTTAAAGAAAACACGGCGTAACTTAGGGTCTCCCCAATGTGATATGCACCATCTATCGAAGAAAAGCCTTTTATAAACCAAGGCATGCCTGGAATGCCTTTCAAATGCTTTGCAAACTAATTTCGCCATAAACAATTGAGCCGATGAATCCTGACCGACTCTAAACAAAATTTCATCAAGCATTTCCGGTGGTAGGTCTTCTAAACTATTTGGTCGTTTATCCTTAACGTCCATTTTGTACTTTATACTGTAAAAGAGATGAAAAATTAGATATTGTAAAGGATGATAGAATACAAACATTACAAGCAATTTTTACAAACAGCATAAAAGTACAAACACACTGCAATACATATATTACATGGCATGATAAGAATAATTAACTTCAACTCTTTATTCCGACTCACTTGTTTCTTCTTCTTCAGACTCGGTTCGTTTTGCCAATTTTCTAGGGATAAATGGTGCTCCTCTAATTCGAGCCGTCCTTTTCACAAATGGTCTAGAAAAACCTGGTGGCTTAGATGTTCCCGGGTTATATTGAAAGTTTAAGAAATACGGGTGTTTACGATATATCCCATCGGGATATTTCATGTTAACAGAGAGTTCATCTGTTTTGGACTCGGGTTTTTCTATTTTGATAGCTTTTCCCTTATTATATTCTTTTGCCTTATTAAATTGAGCCGGGATAATTTCTATAACATCATCGGAATCCTCGTCGGGATCCGATTCATCAAAAAATTGGTAATCTTCCCAATATTTTTCCTCCTCAGCGGAGACACCACAAACCATTTTTAACTTTGGTCCATTAATTGATGATTTTATTTTATTTAACCGTTTTTCTGTAGTTATTAATATTTCTTCATCCGGAACCTCTTCTTCTTATGGTTCCTCTTCTTCCGGTTTGTGACGACCCAGAAATTTTCTACCAAATTTAAACTTAATCTTCATGTGATCTCGTCACGATAAGCAAAGTCTATTTAATTGAATCTCAAAATCTTTAAACTATTTACATGCATACATTAAACCTTTGACCATCCTCGACGATTCACGAACTGTGTGTGTAAAGAAATATGTAAATATATATATATATATATATATATATATATATATATATATATATATATATATATATATATATATATATATATATATATATATATATATATATATATATATAATATTATTATGAACCTATATAAGATAAAAATATATAAATGATCCTATTAGAAATTATTATGTTGAAACATATATATATATATATATATATATATATATATATATATATATATATATATATATATATATATATATATATATATATATATATATATATATATATATATATATATATATATATATATATATATAATGTTAAATATTCAATAGATGTATTCATATAATATATGATATAATTATTAGATATTACAAAATTAATAAATTGTAATATCAAATGTAATTACAAGTTAAATAAAATTGTTATATTATTATTGACACATCTGATTTATTATGTAATTATTATTGTTATTAACATTGTAATTATCAATGTTAATATCATTATTATTATAACTAGTAATAAAAATTATAATTTTTAATTATCAAAATTATCATAAGTAGTGTTATTTTTATACAAATTATTATTTCATTAATGTTATTGTTATTATTAAGATTATTATTATTATCATTGTCATTTATTGCATCATTATTATTAATACCTTTATTATTATTATTATTAATATTATTATTATTATTATTATTATTATTATTATTATTATTATTTGTATTTAGATTATTAATAATAAAATTATAATGAGTAATAACAAATATATAAAAACACACGCATATTTCCAAATCAGTTGCACATAACTATCAAGCTGAGTTGGGATTTGTTATATGTCACCAATCTAGTACAATTTGATTCTAAATCATCCATTATCGAACAAACACAGTAAAAGTCCATTTTATTTGTTTATACATATTTTTCTGGCCGAATATTTGCTTGTCGATGCTAATTCAGCTATAAAATAGGTTTAAATGAATCTAATTGTATAAATTGAGCTCAAGTATACTTTATAAAATCAATGATTCAATTCAACCAGGCGAATCAAAACAAAAATTAATAAAACGAACCCGTTCACCCCTGTTTCTTCAACTTTTTGATCATATTACGAATTTGAAATTATCTTCAAAATCTAACAATGCAGTTATGTTGTAAATCAGTCATCTAAACTATCTAAAAAACTCCAGCCTTAAATTCTTTCAAACGGCTTCGAATTTAAGAGTCAAACTTTTGTTTTTCAAAGTCAACCGAAGTGTTCATCGTAAAATTCGAACTAGTTTTGATGTTTGTAGGTAAATTAACGATTGAGAAAGTTTATAGGGTTGATTTGGAACATAATTCGTGTTATAATTTTTGTGTAAAATGTTTTAAAAATTCGAGATTGAATTCAAGCTTCAACGTGTTCTTCAGGTCTATTTAAGATCATTTTTTTCTTATTCGTTTTTCTGCTAAGTTAAATCAAGCATCACCACATGTATCTGTTTCAACTTATAATGTAAGTCAAAACCGTTTCAATTTCAAAATTTGATATTGGTTGTTCGTTGAATTTATTTTTTTCAGTTCATTTTTTTTCTTTTCTTTCATGTTCTATTACAAAATTCAAATCATCATATAAAGGTTATTCCTTTTCTGTCAATATAAAGTCTTAAACTTAATAAGAAACCTGTTGTTTAGAGGAGACTGAGCCCTGGTCGATTTGGATGTGGGGAAGGAGATGAACACAGAAATAAAGTCATGTTATATTTATATGGAAAGGTTATATAATAGAAAGATTATAACAGTTCGATGGTTGAGGTGTTTGGGTGTATTCGAGAGGTCGGGGGTTTGAACCTTGTGTGAGGCACATATTTTTTTGAGAGTCCTTTTCTAAGGTAGTTTTATATATTTATTATCATTATTATTATTATTATTATTATTATTATTATTATTATTATTATTAATATGTATTAGTAAGTAATATCATTATCATTGAAAATGTTATTATTATTAAGTATTATCAGGTAGTATTAATATTGTTATTACAAACATTAATATAAGTATTGTCATTATTATAATTGCTATTATTAATAATGCTAAAATAAGTATTAAGTATCATTATTATGATTATCACTAAAATTATTATTTTGTTTTCATTAAAAACTATTATCTTATTATTATTAGCATTATCTATATCCATATTGCTAAAAATAGTTACGTTTATGAAAATAAAAATTTTAAAGATATTATTAAGATTGTAATTATGTTTTTAAATCAAATTAACAAAGTTATATAAACATTCACATATAACATGATGAGTATTTTATTAAGATACTAACCAAATATATATCCATATAACTATATAAACATTAAACGTTTTGAATATATACACAAACTAGATAAGTATAATATATAATTTAAGATACAATATGTAAATTCGTTCTGTTACGATTATATGTTTTAATAAATATACAAATGATATAGGTTCGTGAATCCGAGGCCAACCCTGCATTGTTCAGTTGTTTAATGTCGTCATATGTATTTTTACTACAAAATACAATATGGTGAGTTTCATTACTCCCTTTTTTTATATATATTTTTGGGCTGAGAATACATGCGCTGTTTTATAACTGTTTTACGAAATGGACACAAGTACTAAAAACATATTCTACGTTGAGTTGTACCACTTTGCATATTTTTTCCTAATAGCTTAGTAACTAATATTTACATGTTGTAAGAGCATGTAATTTCGAATCCTGTTGATAGATCTATCGGGTTTGACAACCCCAACCGGGCTAGTCGCTCTAGTATCGTAAACGGTTGCATAGTACTTCATTTTTACTACACTTGGTACAGTGTAGGGAGATTTCATAATAAAGGGAATATGCCACATTAATGGTTAAGTATGGTTACCGAAGCGCTCAACAACTTATAGAATACTTTTATACACTTGCTAGTGTACGGATATTTATGGAAACTGAAATCTTGTGGTCTATTACTATTACGGAAATGATTGATTATGATAAACTAATGAACTCACCAACCTTTTTGTTGACACTTTAAAGCATGTTTATTCTCAGGTATTAAAGAAACCTTCCGCTGTGCATTTGCTCATTTTAGAGATATTACTTGGAGTCATTCATGACATATTTCAAAAGACGTTGTATTCGAGTCATTGAGTTCACCAAGATTATTATCAAGGCATTTATAGTTGGATATATTAAGAAGTGGTATGCATACTGTTAACTTTAGATGAAAAGAAAGTTTGTCTTTTAAAAACGAATGCAATGTTTGTAAAATGTATCATATAGAGGTCAAATACCTCGTGATGTAATCAACTGTTGTGAATCATTTGTAATCGATATGGACTTCGTCCGGATGGATTAGGACGGGTCATCAAAGTTGGTATCAGAGTGGTGGTCGTAGCGAACCAGGTCTTGCATTAGTGTGTCTAACTAGTAGTTGTTAGGATGCATTTGTGAGTCTGGACTTCGATCTAGTAGTTGTTAGGTTATATATTTAAGTCTGGACTTGAAACTAGTTCGCATGTCAAAAGTTTTGCTTATCATTCTTTGTCGAAAAATATCCACCTATCATTGTCAGTCTCAACACTTCTTATTGCAATTATTGCATAGATGGTGTACAGACAAATCCATATCTTAGCGTATCTGCTAATTCATATCTTAGAGTATCTATTACGGTAAACTTTGCCTGATATCTCCCGTAAATTACTGATATCTCCCGTAAATTTCTCCGTAATTTAAGTAATCCTGGTACTATATATATCTATGCATATTATGCATTGAGAATACCATCCAACTATCAATTGCTGTCACTAAACGTTTCATACCAAAAATATTTTTCTGTGATCGCGAAAGATGGCCTCTACGAATCGTCCAAGTTCCTCTGACTCTGAAGACAGTGTGATGGGAGCACACCAACCAATCAACTACCGTGATTACTGGAGAAGATGGGGGTGGGTTCACGACATACTCACCTTATGGTGAAGGGAAGAAGGTACTCCATATCATGAACCGAATCTACCACCTAACCTTGGAGTACTCGACCCGCTCACCGGCGAACCTGTTCGCAACACCGTTTATACCCTTTTTGCGAGAATTTTTTGTCTTGAGACTACCATTAACGGAACTAGAGAAGATATCTGATCTCTACCTCACACTGATAACCAACCAGGGTTAGTAGAAGAAGTTAAAGAACTTCGAGCTCGAGTGCTAACCTTGGAGAATATGGTTCAAAACTTACAAGCACCAGCAGCATCACCGGCACTAACAGTACCAGCAGCACCAGTACCACTAACCACAACATCCGCATCACACATCTTGACACCATAATCTATACCTCGAACATCAACATCATACGCACCATAGATACCAAGGTGTACCAACAATAATTAACGATGAAGTATTGATCCATAACTTCATTAATATTCTGCGAAAAATATGTGGTTCCTAATAGTTTTAGAGATTACTTATTCTAGCACAAACCGAAAAGCAAATGAGATTAATATCATATTAACTCATTAAATCTATGATTACATCTGAAGAAAATATATATGTAGATATGTTTTCATAAAGATTGTAATTAAAAATATCTCTCGTACAAACTGTTAATGGTGAAAATATTTTAACGGGTAGTTAATACTCGAGGAATATTTAGATTTCACATTAATAAGTTACATTGTACATTCTTCGAATTTGATTCAACAGTCATTTACTATTCTATTTACATTCACCGATATACGAATCTGTTCACCACAAAATAACCATTGTTATTCAATTTCATATTTGGATTTTGACTCCTTGGAATCCAACAAGTGGCATAATGAAGAAAACATTGGACAAATAAAATTTGTTAAAAACAAACGAATTAACTAATTAAAATATTGATAAGTATCCACGCTAACTGTTCCTAGCTAACTGATTACATTTTATTTATCGCAATTTATTCATCACAATTTATATTCTCGCAATTTAATTTATCGTCATTTAATTTCTGTTATTTATTTTACTCACTTTAAATAGCGGGACACGTATACAAAGTTTTGACATATCATATCGACGCATGTATATATATTATTTGGAATAACCATAGACACTCTATATGTTGTAATTCGCTATACAGGGTTGAGGTTGATTCAACAATAATATATTTACTTTGAGTTGTGATCGAGTCTGAGACATGTACACAAATTCTGTAATTGTATATATATGTATAATAATAATATTCTTGGTACATCCTAACACAATAAGTATACAATATGTTTTGATAAATCCTAAGACAGTACGTACACAATACGTCTTAGTTAATTCTAAGACAATACGTATACAATACGTCTCTGGGTTGATGCAAAGACAATACGTATACAATACGTCGTGGGGTGATTCTAAGATTATATATATATATATATATATATATATATATATATATATATATATATATATATATATATATATATATATATATATATATATATATATATATATATATATAACCGATTATTGGACTATCAACATTGGACAATTAAAAATGAATTAAAATATTAATTATAACATATGAAACTAAACAATTCTTTAAGTTTGTCACTTGATTTTATCTTAAACCTCGTTTGTACCTTGACGATTACAATCTGCGTTCAAATCTTTCATGATTCTTGAAAACACCTCGATTGAGAGAATGAACCAACCGCATTTCATCTACAGAAGGAAAGATTTATGCATATAGTTATGCACCTGAAAAACTCTCAGAAACTGAGTAAACGTTTAAAGCGTAACTGTGCTAATTCCTTTAGCGTTACTAATACCGAAAATAACTTTGCAATTCTTCTTCAAAATAGCCAATTTTGTCATAGCTCCAGCAAGACAACTTCGACTTTTCATTCAAAACAACCTTATTATAACCTTGATATATATGCGTGCTCATTTATTGTTACCGGGGAACCTTTTATATTCCACCATACTACCATCAGCGTTTAATCATCTAAAAACACAATTCTTTTGAAACCACCTCGGATTGATAACCAACGATTCAGATAAGGCTGCATTAAATGCAGAGGAAACAGTAAAATTGTAGATGGCCTAAATGGCCAAGAGTTTGATGATAAAGAATGGAGTGTTGGGAACGCTTGATAGAAAATTTGGTACTGAAAAATGGATTGAGCTAACCCTAAAGGAAACCAAGGACAAATACAAGGACCAAATTCTATATTCAAAGAATCCAGGTAACGCTGGATCCAATGAAGTCTTCAACGAATATCTTGCTCCTTATTCATGTTAAAATCTTGCGAAAAATTTTTCCTTATCAACTTTCGAACTTAGAAATTTCAAAATATCATCATAAATATCTTCGATAGTTCTGAGGATATTTTCATAAATATTCTTGTCCGAAATTATCTACCTCTTCGAGTTTTCTATATTGAAAACTTTTATAAAATCTAAGTATAAACTATGAATGAATTGTGGAGAAGTGTTGGGAATTGAAGCATGAGTTAGTATAATATAATGGCGCTTGGCCAACGTGATTATATCACAGTAAGTCATGCTGGAAGTTCTATTGGAACATGATGATTCACAAATCATAACGTCATTATGTGCCATGTTACATAACTCTTTCATTCTACTTAACTTCCGAACATATCAAGAAAATGTATTCTTGATGGTTCTATCTTCCGTGATGTTGATAAATTTGAAAATCAAATCGTGCTATCACGTTCCTTTCTGATTAGAACATTATGATCATTCGAAACTCTATATCTATGAATTCTGAACCATTATTCGCTTGACTTGAAGTCGGGAAGAGAAAACAAAAACATAGAGCTTTGAAATATAAGGGAGAATATAAAGCTCGATAACAACACATAAATTACAAACCATGTATATCAATGTTTATCGTAACATAAAGACACGGGAGGATTAAAAACACTATAACCCCAAGGGCGAAATAAAAGAAAACAGATTCCTCTGGTGGAAGTTGGAAAAGGAGAATGATTGTTGCGATAGTAAGGATGAGGACAAG
The DNA here is from genome assembly GCF_046630445.1 of Rutidosis leptorrhynchoides. Lineage (NCBI taxonomy): Eukaryota > Viridiplantae > Streptophyta > Magnoliopsida > Asterales > Asteraceae > Rutidosis > Rutidosis leptorrhynchoides. The sequence goes on along the minus strand of NC_092336.1, from coordinate 598,080,865 downwards.
GATCAGAACTGGATTAAGCATTTTCACAATCTTTTAGATGTATAAACTAAGGAAGAAAGTATAGGAATGGTGAGAATAATGGAACGGAAGAGCTTAATTTATAATGGACATATCAGACAGAGTAATCGAGGCAGATCACCGTATTTAAATATAGAGATCTTAATTTCCTAATTCGCCGAAGAATCAAATCTTTTAGATTTCGAAGATTTTCTTTAAATCCCTTGAACTCCGGAATTCAACCCATCTACGTCAAAAGATATGACGGAACTCACTTTTCTCATTTCATTCTTTTGTGATAGCTTCACTCGTACCCTTCGAGTAATCGAATTATCTTACCCATATTACTCAACAGTAATAAAACTCTATTTATTAGCTCAAATTCGTCATGAAAACATTTTTATTGTTAACCATGACAACCTCACTCAAATTTCGGGATGAAATTTCTTTAACGGGTAGGTACTGTGACGACCCGAAAATTTTCGACCAAATTTAAACTTAATCTTCATGTGATCTCGTCACAATAAGCAAAGTCTATTTAATTGAATCTCAAAATCTTTGAACTATTTACATGCATACATTAAACCTTTGACCATCCTCGACGATTCACGAACTGTGTGTTTAAAGAAATATGTAAATATATATATAATATTATTATGAACCTATATAAGATAAAAATATATAAATGATCCTATTAGAAATTATTTTGTTGAAACATATATATATATACATATATATATATATATATATATATATATATATATATATATATATATATATATATATATATATATATATATATATATATATATATATATATATATATAACATATAAATGTTAAATATTCAATAGATGTATTCATATAATATATGATATAATTATTAGATATTACAAAATTAATAAATTGTAATATCAAATGTAATTACAAGTTAAATAAAATTGTTATATTATTATTGACACATCTGATTTATTATGTTATTATTATTGTTATTAACATTGTAATTATCAATGTTAATATCATTATTATTATAACTAGTAATAAAAATTATAATTTTTAATTATCAAAATTATCATAAGTAGTGTTATTTTTATACAAATTATTATTTCATTAATGTTATTGTTATTATTAAGATTATTATTAATAATTATTATTATTATCATTGTCATTTATGTCATCATTATTATTATTACTTTTATTATTATTATTAATATTATTATTATTATTATTATTATTATTATTATTATTGTTATTATTATTATTTGTATTTAGATTATTAATAATAAAATTATAATGAGTAATAACAAATATATAAAAACACACGCATATTTCCAAATCAGTTGCACATAACTATCAAGATGAGTTGGAATTTGTTATATGTCACCAATCTAGTACAATTTGATTCTAAATCATCTATTATTGAACAAACACAGTAAAAGTCCATTTTATTTTTTTATACATATTTTTCTGGCCGAATATTTGCTTGTCGATGCCAATTCAGCTATAAAATAGGTTTAAATGAATCTAATTGTATAAATTGAGCTCAAGTATACTTTATAAAATCAATGATTCAATTCAACCAGGGGAATCAAAACAGAAATTAATAAAACGAACCCGTTCACCCCTGTTTCTTCAACTTTTTGATCATATTACGAATTTGAAATTATCTTCAAAATCTAACAATGCAGTTATGTTATAACTCAGTCATCTAAACTATCTGAAAAACTCCAGCCTTAAATTCTTTCAAACGGCTTAAAATTTAAGAGTCAAACTTTTGCTTTTCAAAGTCAACCGAAGTGTTCATCATAAAATTCGAACTAGTTTTGATGTTTGCAGGTAAATTAATGATTGAGAAAGTTTATAGGGTTGATTTGGAACATAATCCATGTTATAATTTTTGTGTAAAACGTTTTAAAAATTCGAGATTGAATTCAAGCTTCAACGTGTTCTTCAGGTCTATTTAAGATCATTTTTTTTCTTATTCGTTTTTCTGCTAAGTTAAATCAAGCATTACCACACGTATCTGTTTCAACTTATAATGTAAGTCAAAACCGTTTCAATTTCAAAATTTGATATTGGTTGTTCGTCGAATTTATTTTTTTCAGTTCATTTATTTTATTTTATTTTTGTTTTCTTTTCTTTCATGTTCTATTACAAAATTCAAATCATCATATAAATGTTATTCCTTTTCTGTCAATATAAAGTCTTAAACTTAATAAGAAACTTGTTGTTAAAGAGGGGACTGAGCCCTGGTCGATTTTGATGTGGGGATGGAGATGAACACAGAAATAAAGTCATGTTATATTTATATGGAAAGGTTTTATAACAGAAAGATTATAACAGTTCGATGGTTAAGGTGGTTGGGTGTATTCGAGAGGTCGGGGGTTCGAACCTTGTGTGAGGCACATATTTTTTTGGGAGTCCTTTTCTAAGGTAGTTTTATATATATATTTATTATTATTATTATTATTATTATTATTATTATTATTATTATTATTATTATTATTATTATTATTATTATTATTATTATTAATATTATTATTATTATTATTATTATTATAATTATTATTAATAATAATATGTATTAGTAAGTAATATCATTATCATTGAAAATGTTATTATTATTAAGTATTATCAGGTAGTATTAATATTGTTATTACAAACATTAATATAAGTATTGTCATTATTATAATTGCTATTATTAATAATGCTAAAATAAGTATTAAGTATCATTATTATGATTATCACTAAAATTATTATTTTTTTTTCATTAAAAACTATTATCTTATTATTATTAGCATTATCTATTCCATATTGCTAAAAATAGTTACGTTTATGAAAATAAAAATTTTAAAGATATTATTAAGATTGTAATTATGTTTTTAAATCAAATTAACAAAGTTATATAAACATTCACATATAACATGATGAGTATTTTATTAAGATACTAACCAAATATATATCCATATAACTATATAAACATTAAACGTTTTGAATATATACACAAACTAGATAAGTATAATATATAATTTAAGATACAATATGTAAATTCCTTCTGTTACGATTATATGTTTTAATAAATATACAAATGATATAGGTTCATGAATCCGAGGCCAACCCTGCATTGTTCAGTTGTTTAATGTCGTTATATGTATTTTTACTACAAAATACAATATGGTGAGTTTCATTACTCCCTTTTTTTATATATATTTTTAGGCTGAGAATACATGCGCTGTTTTATAACTGTTTTACGAAATTGACACAAGTACTAAAAACATATTCTACGTTGAGTTGTACCACTTTGCATATTTTTCCCTAATAGCTTGGTAACTAATATTTACATGTTGTAAGAGCATGTAATTTCGAATCCTATTGATAGATCTATCGGGTTTGACAACCCCGACCGGGCTAGTCGCTCTAGTATCGTAAACGGTTGCATAGTACTTCATTTTTACTACACTTGGTACAGTGTAGGGAGATTTCATAATAAAGGGAATATGCCACATTAATGGTTAAGTATGGTTACCGAAGCGCTCAACAACTTATAGAGTACTTTTATACACTTGCTAGTGTACGGATATTTATGGAAACTGAAATCTTGTGGTCTATTACTATTACGAAAATGATTGATTATGATAAACTAATGAACTCACCAACCTTTTGGTTGACACTTTAAAGCATGTTTATTCTCAGGTATTAAAGAAACCTTCTGTTGTGCATTTGCTCATTTTAGAGATATTACTTGGAGTCATTCATGACATATTTCAAAAGACGTTGTATTCGAGTCATTGAGTTCACTAAGATTATTATTAAGTCATTTATAGTTGGATATATTAAGAAGTGGTATGCATACTGTTAACTTTCGATGAAAAGAAAGTTTGTCTTTTAAAAACGAATGCAATGTTTGTAAAATGTATCATATAGAGGTCAAATACCTCGCGATGTAATCAACTGTTGTGAATCGTTTGTAATCGATATGGACTTCGTCCGGATAGATTAGGACGGGTCATCACAGTTAGTAACCTAATGTAAATAACAAAGGTTTCTTGATCTTAGATGATTGATTGGAATGGATTAGAAAGCTTGGAAGTAAACTTGTTAACTTGAAAGTGTTATTGAAGTGTTCTTGAGTAGTTGTTTTGTAGGTTGATCAAAGGTTGGATTTATGAGCTAGATTGAAGTAGATTTTGATGAAAATGATGAAGAACACTTAGAACATCATCATGGAACAAGAGAGAGATCAAATGGATGAGAGAAAATTGAAAAATGAAAGTGTGTGTATGATGAAGGAAAACGTGAGTATGGTGTCCATTATATGCAAGTTGTAATTTAATTTTTAGTGTAATAATTCATGCTAGTTGCCAAATGATGGTTCCACATGTTTATTGACTAAATGAGGGCTGCTAAGAGCAGATTTTTATTGGTATAGATTGAAATGTCCCGTTCTTATTGATTAAAAACGTTCCATATTAATTGATTTCGTTGCTAGGTTTTGACCTCTATATGAGACGTTTTTCAAAGACTGCATTCATTTTAAAACAAACCATAACCTTTATTTCATTAATAAAGGTTTAAAAAGCTTTACGTAGATTATCAAATAATGATAATCTAAAATATCCTGTTTACACACGACCATTACATAATGGTTTACAATACAAATATGTTACAACAAAATAAGTTTCTTGAATGCAGTTTTTACACAATATCATACAAGCATGGACTCCAAATCTCGTCCTTATTTAAGTATGCGACAGCGGAAGCTCTTAATAATCACCTGAGAATAAACATGCTTAAAACGTCAACAAAAATGTTGGTGAGTTATAGGTTTAACCTATATATATCAAATCATAATAATAGACCACAAGATTTCATATTTCAATACACATCCCATACATAGAGATAAAAATCATTCATATGGTGAACACCTGGTAACCGACATTAACAAGATGCATATATAAGAATATCCCCATCATTCCGGGACACCCTTCGGATATGATATAAATTTCGAAGTACTAAAGCATCCGGTACTTTGGATGGGGTTTGTTAGGCCCAATAGATCTATCTTTAGGATTCGCGTCAATTAGGGTGTCTGTTCCCTAATTCTTAGATTACCAGACTTAATAAAAAAGGGCATATTCGATTTCGATAATTCAACCATAGAATGTAGTTTCACGTACTTGTGTCTATTTTGTAAATCATTTATAAAACCTGCATGTATTCTCATCCCAAAAATATTAGATTTTAAAAGTGGGACTATAACTCACTTTCACAGATTTTTACTTCGTCGGGAGTTAAGACTTGGCCACTGGTTGATTCACGAACCTATGACAATATATACATATATATCAAAGTATGTTCAAAATATATTTACAACACTTTTAATATATTTTGATGTTTTAAGTTTATTAAGTCAGCTGTCCTCGTTAGTAACCTACACTAGTTGTCCACAGTTAGATGTACAGAAATAAATCGATAAATATTATCTTAAATCAATCCACGACCCAGTGTATACGTATCTCAGTATTGATCACAACTCAAACTATATATATTTTGGAATCAACCTCAACCCTGTATAGCTAACTCCAACATTCACATATAGAGTGTCTATGATTGTTCTGAAATATATATAGATGTGTCGACATGATAGGTCGAAACATTGTATACGTGTCTATGGTATCTCAAGATTACATAATATACAATACAAGTTGATTAAGTTATGGTTGGAATAGATTTGTTACCAATTTTCACATAGCTAAAATGAGAAAAATTATCCAATCTTGTTTTACCCATAACTTCTTCATTTTAAATCCGTTTTGAGTGAATCAAATTGCTATGGTTTCATATTGAACTCTATTTTATGAATATAAAAAGAAAAAGTATAGGTTTATAGTTGTAAAAATAAGTTACAAGTCATTTTTGTAAAGGTAGTCATTTCAATCGAAAGAACGACGTCTAGATGACCATTTTAGAAAACATACTTCCACTTTGAGTTTAACCATAATTTTTGGATATAGTTTCATGTTCATAATAAAAATCATTTTCTCAGAATAACAACTTTTAAATCAAAGTTTATCATAGTTTTTAATTAACTAACCCAAAACAGCCCGCGGTGTTACTACGACGGCGTAAATCCGATTTTACGGTGTTTTTCGTGTTTCCAGGTTTTGAATCATTAAGTTAGCATATCATATAGATATAGAACATGTGTTTAGTTGATTTTAAAAGTCAAGTTAGAAGGATTAACTTTTGTTTGCGAACAAGTTTAGAATTAACTAAACTATGTTCTAGTGATTGCAAGTTTAAACCTTCGAATAAGATAGCTTTATATGTATGAATCGAATGATGTTATGAACATCATTACTACCTTAATTTCCTTGGATAAACCTACTTGAAAAGAGAAAAATGGATCTAGCTTCAACGGATTCTTGGATGGCTCGAAGTTCTTGAAGCAGAATCATGACACGAAAACAAGTTCAAGTAAGATCATCACTTGAAATAAGATTGTTATAGTTATAGAAATTGAACCAAAGTTTGAATATGATTATTACCTTGTATTAGAATGATAATCTACTGTAAGAAACAAAGATTTCTTGAGGTTGGATGATCACCTTACAAGATTGGAAGTGAGCTTGCAAACTTGAAAGTATTCTTGATTTTATGTAACTAGAACTTGTAGAATATATGAAGAACACTTAGAACTTGAAGATAGAACTTGAGAGAGATCAATTAGATGAAGAAAATTGAAGAATTAAAGTGTTTGTAGGTGTTTTTGGTCGTTGGTGTATGGATTAGATATAAAGGATATGTAATTTTGTTTTCATGTAAATAAGTCATGAATGATTACTCATATTTTTGTAATTTTATGAGATATTTCATGCTAGTTGCCAAATGATGGTTCCCATATGTGTTAGGCGACTCACATGGGCTGCTAAGAGCTGATAATTGGAGTGTATATACCAATAGTACATACATCTAAAAGCTGTGTATTGTACGAGTACGAATACGGGTGCATACGAGTAGAATTGTTGATGAAACTGAACGAGGATGTAATTATAAGCATTTTTGTTAAGTAGAAGTATTTTGATAAGTGTCTTAAAGTCTTTCAAAAGTGTATGAATACATATTAAAACACTACATGTATATACATTTTAACTGAGTCGTTAAGTCATCGTTAGTCGTTACATGTAAATGTTGTTTTGAAACCTTTAGGTTAACGATCTTGTTGAATGTTGTTAACCCATTGTTTATTATAACAAATGAGATGTTAAATTGTTATATTATCATGATATTATGATATATAATATATCTTAGTATGATATATATACAGTTAAATTCCGTTACAACGATAATCGTTACATATATGTCTCGTTTCGAAATCATTAAGTTAGTAGTCTTATTTTTACATATGTATTTCATTGTTAATACACTTAATAATATATTTACTTATCATTTAACATAATTAACCAAGTGTATCAATATCTTAGTATGATTCATATGTACCTAGTAAGACGTTGTTATAACGATAATCGTTATATATATCGTTTTCGAGTTTCTTAAATTAATAGTCTCATTTTTATGTATATAACTCATTGTTAAAATACCTAATGAGATACATACTTATAATAAAATCATTTTAACTATATATATAACCATATATATGTCATCGTATAGTTTTTACAAGTTTTAACGTTCGTGAATCACCGGTCAACTTGGGTGGTCAATTGTCTATATGAAACATATTTCAATTAATCAAGTCTTAACAAGTTTGATTGCTTAACATATTGGAAATATTTAATCATGTAAATATCAATCTCAATTAATATATATAAACATGGAAAAGTTCGGGTCACTACAGTACCTACCCGTTAAATAAATTTCGTCCCGAAATTTTAAGCTGTTGAAGGTGTTGACGAATCTTCTGGAAATAGATGCGGGTATTTCTTCTTCATCTGATCTTCACGCTCCCAGGTGAACTCGGGTCCTCTACGAGCATTCCATTGAACCTTAACAATTGGTATCTTGTTTTGCTTAAGTCTTTTAACCTCACGATCCATTATTTCGACGGGTTCTTCGATGAATTGAAGTTTTTCGTTGATTTGGATTTCATCTAACGGAATAGTGAGATCTTCTTTAGTAAAACATTTCTTCAAATTCGAGAAGTGGAAAGTGTTATGTACAGCTGCGAGTTGTTGAGGTAACTCAAGTCGGTAAGCTACTGGTCCGACACGATCAATAATCTTGAATGGTCCAATATACCTTGGATTTAATTTCCCTCGTTTACCAAATCGAACAACGCCTTTCCAAGGTGCAACTTTAAGCATGACCATCTCTCCAATTTCAAATTCTATATCTTTTCTTTTAATGTTAGCATAGCTCTTTTGTCGACTTTGGGCGGTTTTCAACCGTTGTTGAATTTGGATGATCTTCTCGGTAGTTTCTTGTATAATCTCCGGACCCGTAATCTGTCTATCCCCCACTTCACTCCAACAAATCGGAGACCTGCACTTTCTACCATAAAGTGCTTCAAACGGTGCCATCTCAATGCTTGAATGGTAGCTGTTATTGTAGGAAAATTCTGCTAACGGTAGATGTCGATCCCAACTGTTTCCGAAATAAATAACACATGCTCGTAGCATGTCTTCAAGCGTTTGTATCGTCCTTTCACTCTGCCCATCAGTTTGTGGATGATAGGCAGTACTCATGTCTAGACGAGTTCCTAATGCTTGCTGTAATATCTGCCAGAATCTTGAAATAAATCTGCCATCCCTATCAGAGATAATAGAGATTGGTATTCCATGTCTGGAGACGACTTCCTTCAAATACAGTCGTGCTAACTTCTCCATCTTGTCATCTTCTCTTATTGGCAGGAAGTGTGCTGATTTGGTGAGACGATCAACTATTACCCAAATAGTATCAAAACCACTTGCAGTCCTTGGCAATTTAGTGATGAAATCCATGGTAATGTTTTCCCATTTCCATTCCAGGATTTCGGGTTGTTGAAGTAGACCTGATGGTTTCTGATGCTCAGCTTTGACCTTAGAACACGTCAAACATTCTCCTACGTATTTAGCAACATCGGCTTTCATACCCGGCCACCAAAAATGTTTCTTGAGATCCTTGTACATCTTCCCCGTTCAAGGATGTATTGAGTATCTGGTTTTATGAGCTTCTCTAAGTACCACTTCTCTCATATCTCCAAATTTTGGTACCCAAATTCTTTCAGCCCTATACCGGGTTCCGTCTTCCCGAATATTAAGATGCTTCTCTGATCCTTTGGGTATTTCATCCTTTAAATTTCCCTCTTTTAAAACTCCTTGTTGCACCTCCTTTATTTGAGTAGTAAGGTTAGTGTGAATCATTATATTCATAGATTTTACTCGAATGGGTTCTCTGTCCTTTCTGCTCAAGGCGTCGGCTACCACATTTGCCTTCCCCGGGTGGTAACGAATCTCAAAGTCGTAATCATTCAACAATTCAATCCACCTACGCTGCCTCATATTTAGTTGTTTCTGATTAAATATGTGTTGAAGACTTTTGTGGTCGGTATATATAATACTTTTGACCCCATATAAGTAGTGCCTCCAAGTCTTTAATGCAAAAACAACCGCGCCTAATTCCAAATCATGCGTCGTATAATTTTGTTCGTGAATCTTCAATTGTCTAGACGCATAAGCAATCACCTTCGTTCGTTGCATTAATACACAACCGAGACCTTGCTTTGATGCGTCACAATAAATCACAAAATCATCATTCCCTTCAGGCAATGACAATATAGGTGCCGTAGTTAGCTTTTTCTTCAATAACTGAAACGCTTTCTCTTGTTCATCATTCCATTCAAATTTCTTCCCTTTATGCGTTAATGCAGTCAAGGGTTTTGCTATTCTGGAAAAGTCTTGGATGAACCTTCTGTAGTAACCAGCTAGTCCTAAAAACTGGCGTATGTGTTTCGGAGTTTTTTGAGGTTTCCCACTTTTCAACAGTTTCTATCTTTGCCGGATCCACCTTAATACCTTCTTTGTTCACTATGTGACCTAGGAATTGAACTTCTTCCAACCAAAATGCACACTTTGAAAACTTAGCGTACAATTCTTCCTTCCTCAATACTTCTAACACCTTTCTCAAATGTTCACCGTGTTCTTGGTCATTCTTTGAGTAAATAAGTATGTCATCAATGAAAACAATGACAAACTTGTCAAGGTATGGTCCACACACTCGGTTCATAAGGTCCATGAACACAGCTGGTGCATTAGTTAAACCAAACGGCATGACCAAAAACTCCTAATGACCGTAACGTGTTCTGAAAGCAGTCTTTGGAATATCATCTTCTTTCACCCGCATTTGATGATACCCGGAACGTAAGTCAATCTTTGAATAAACAGACGAGCCTTGTAGTTGATCGAATAAGTCGTCAATTATCGGTAGTGGGTAGCGGTTCTTGATGGTAATTTTGTTCAACTCTCGGTAGTCGATACACAACCTGAATGTACCATCTTTCTTCTTGACAAACAAAACAGGAGCTCCCCACGGTGATGTGCTTGGTCGAATGAAACCACGCTCTAAAAGTTCTTGTAATTGGCTTTGTAGTTCTTTCATCTCGCTGGGTGCGAGTCTGTAAGGAGCACGAGCTATTGGTGCAGCTCCTGGTACAAGATCTATTTGAAATTCAATGGATCGATGTGGGGGTAATCCCGGTAATTCTTTCGGAAATACATCGGGAAATTCTTTTGCAATGGGAACATCATTGATGCTCTTTTCTTCAGCTTGTACTTTCTCGACGTGTGCTAGAATAGCATAGCAACCTTTTCTTATTAGTTTTTGTGCCTTCAAATTACTAATAAGATGTAGCTTCGTGTTGCCCTTTTCTCCGTACACCATTAAGGGTTTTCCTTTTTCTCGTATAATGCGAATTGCATTTTTGTAACAAACGATCTCTGCTTTCACTTCTTTCAACCAGTCCATACCGATTATCACATCAAAACTCCCTAACTCTACTGGTATCAAATCAATCTTAAATGTTTCGCTAACCAGTTTAATTTCTCGATTCCGACATATATTATCTGCTGAAATTAATTTACCATTTGCTAATTCGAGTAAAAATTTACTATCCAAAGGCGTCAATGGACAACTTAATTTAGCACAAAAATCTCTACTCATATAGCTTCTATCCGCACCCGAATCAAATAAAACGTAAGCAGATTTATTGTCAATAAGAAACGTACCCGTAACAAGCTCCGGGTCTTCCTGTGCTGTCATAACCCGTCCTTAACCATAAGAACGTGTTAGATAACGTATGATTTCATTGCGAGGTATTGACCTCTATATGCGACATTTTTAAAAGAACAACTGCATATATTTTACATTACAAACCATAATTCTTATTTTGATACAAGCTTTAGACAAAATAAAGATGATTATCGTTTAGCGATAATCTTAGACTTACAAACTTTACATGTGATGATAACAATACGATTTCTAGCATATTTTACATTACAAATCCTCCGATATGCAGTTTTATTTTTGACACAAATATGCATACTCAAGATCTTGTTTAAATTCAACATGTTGCAGCGGAAGCTTCTAATTATCACCTGAGAATAGACATGTTTAAAACGTCAACATAAAGTTGGTGAGATATAGGTTTAATGCCGGCAGCGATATAAATATAGACCACAAGATTTCATATATAAACATTTTAATAAAAATATTCTAAGTGGTTGAGCACTTGGTAACCATACTTAACATTTAATCACGTCGCATATTCCCTTTATTATGAAATCTTACTACACCGTACCAAGTGTAGTCACAAAACGAAGTACTGTGCAACCGTTGAATACTGGTCGTCCAGTCCGGTTGGGGTTGTCAGGCCCGATAGATCTATCAACAGGATTCGCGTTTACAATACCGCTGTAAATAACAGTTACCAAGCTACAGGGAAGTATGCCAGTGGTACAACTCAACGTAGAATATATTTTTCAGTTACTTGTGTCCATAACGTAAAACATAAAATACATGTATTCTCATCCCGAAATACTTAGAGTTTAAAAGTGGGACTATATACTCACTTTTGTCTTGAAGATATATATATAATTTGACTTGGTCTCCGGTTGATATCACGAACCTATCCATATATAATATATCAATACCTTTTCTTTTTAAACAAATGTCACATATATATACTTGTTATACTTTTAATACTTTGAATAATTCCTTAGTCCGTAGTTAGCAGTTCGTTGTTAGTAATTCAATTTTAATGGTTCATTTTTAGATGTTTAATATACCCGCAATGAAATAAATAAAACCCCCAACGAAATAAATAAAACCCCATCGTATATGTATTGGTCGAGATTAATCTTGACCCATGGTACCGGTGTTGTCAAATGACGTGTTGCGTACATAAAGTACCGGTGTTGTCAAATGACGTGTTGCGTACAATCATGGGATCTTATGATTAATCTTCTCGTGTTGTTTACGGGTGATCCTGAACCATATAAAATTGAATTATAAGTACATATATATAAAATATCATGTTAACTTAAAAAGATGTGATTTATTTAATTTTTTCCCAATTATTTTCGTGGCTAAACTAGTCTTGGATATCCGATTTTGTTTCGGTCATAGTTTCTTCGTTACAACTCCGTTTTCGTTGATTCAACTTGCCATCTCCTTGGATCGAGTCCCTCTTTAAGAATATGAACTGTAAATACCTTAGTTTGTATTCAAAATCACACGGTATAGGTCAAACTTTAGTGAAACTTATGAAGTTAATCATTTTCCATCATGTAAACAACCTCAAATGATTATTTTTCTAAAAATACTTATACTTTGAGTTAAATCATGAAATTTTTATGTGTTATCATATTCATAGTAAAAATCATTTTTCCAGAAAATAAACCTCCAATTCAAAGTTTAAGATGGTTTTTAATTATCCAACCCAAAACAGCCTCCTGTTGCACTCCGACGTCGTAAATTCAGTTTTTAAGGTGTTCTTTGAAAAACCAAGTTATACCTTGTTAAGTTAGCATATAATTAAGATATGTTACAGGTCTTGAAGTATTTTAAAAGTTAAGTTAGAAGGATCTATTTAGTTTGCGAACAAGTTTGAAAACATTCAAACTATGTTCTTGTTGTTAAAATTTTATACCATAAAATAAGATAGCTATATATATATGAATCGAATAAGGTTATGAACAAAGTTACTACCTCAAGTTACTTGGACAAGATTGCTGTAAAAGAGGAGTAAGAACCTAGAACCAAAAGAGTGATGGAATTGGATGAAAGATTGGAAGTAAACTTGTGTTCTTGAAAGGATTCTTGAAGTGTTCTTGTATGGTTTTTCTTATGATGATTAAGGGTTGTTTTTGAAGCTAAATGATGGGGAAAATGCTTGGAGATGATCAAGTATGAAGTTAAGAGTATTTTGAGAGAGAAATGGGAGTGTAAGTATGAGAAAATGGGGTGAAGAAATGGTGTGCATGCATAAAAACGTTTTTAGGTTATAAAGGAAAAAAAAAGATACCTAACTTTGTTTTCTTGCTAAATAATTCATGCTACTTGACAAATGGTTGGTTCCACATGTTTCTTAATCATTTAAGGCTGCTAAGGAGCAGATTTTTATTGGTATATACCAATAGTAAATACATCTAGAAGCTGCGTATGATACGGGTACATATACCCTAGATATACGTGTAGAAATCTTTGAGAAAACGGAACGAGGATTCAAATATAGCTATCTTTTATAAATATACTTATATTGTTTTATGTATGTAAGCCCTTTAAAAGTGATAAAATACATATCTATACGATGCATGTATAAGTATTATAGGTTATAAGTATTTATGTCGAAGAACGTTACGTATAGTTATCGTTTTGAAAACTTAAGTTAGTAGTTTCAAAATATACTTATAACTCATTGTTATTAGTACCCAATGAGATGTTAAACATCCTTAGATCATGTTAAATATATATAAATACATATATATACATAAACGTATAATTATCGTATGTTATATAGTTCGTGATATCATCGGTCAAATTGGACTGTCAAACGTTGTGTAAAACTCTTTTCAAAAACATAAATCTCAACAATTTAGATTGCTTATCATGTTGGTAAGGTTTAATTTATGTAAATATTAATCTTATAAGTATAAATTGATCGAAAAAGTCCGGGTCATTACAGTACCTACCCGTTAAATAAATTTCGTCCCGAAATTTTAAAATCGTACCTATTTTGCGTCATCGGGAAACAAATGCGGGTATTTTTGTTTCATTTGATCCTCTCGCTCCCAAGTAAACTCGGGACCTCTTCATGCATTCCAACGAACTTTAACGATCGGTATGTTGCTCTGCTTGAGCCGTTTAACTTCACGATCCATGATCTCGATTGGTTTTTCTATGAATTGTAGTTTCTCGTCAACTTGAATTTCTTCAAGAGGAATGGTGAGGTCTTCCTTTGCAAGACACTTCTTAAGGTTCGAGACGTGAAATGTATTATGTACTCCGGCGAGTTGTTGCGGTAACTCGAGTCGATAAGCTACCGGTCCAATGCGTTCGATGATCTTGAACGGGCCTACATATCTTGGGTTCAGTTTACCTCTTTTACCGAAACGTATTACACCTTTCCAAGGTGACACCTTTAGCATAACCATGTCCCCAATCTGAAACTCTAATGGTTTCCTTCGGACATCGGCGTAGCTCTTTTGGCGACTACGGGCTGTTTTCAATCTCTCCTTGATTTGTACTATCTTTTCAGTAGTTTCATGTATGATCTCGGGACCAGTTAATTGTCGATCTCCTACTTCATTCCAACAGATAGGAGATCTACACTTCCTTCCGTACAATGCTTCGAATGGCGCAGCTTTAATGCTCGCATGATAACTATTATTATACGAGAATTCTGCTAATGGTAAATATTTATCCCATCCGTTTCCAAAATCGATCACACATGCCCTGAGCATGTCTTCAAGAGTCTGAATTGTTCTTTCACTCTGCCCGTCGGTTTGCGGATGATATGCGGTGCTCATATCCAAACGAGTTCCTAGGGCCTCCTGTAGTGATTGCCAGAACTTTGAGGTAAATCTACTATCATGATCAGATATAATGGAAATAGGTATTCCATGCCTTGAAACAATTTCCTTTATATACAATCGTAATAGTTTCTCCATTCTATCCGTTTCCTTTATAGGCAAGAAATGTGCAGACTTGGTGAGACGATCAACAATCACCCAAATGGTGTCGTATCCCCAGGCAGTCTTTGGTAACTTCGTGATGAAATCCATGGTAATACCGTCCCATTTCCATTCTGGAATTTCTGGTTGTTGAAGTAACCCTGACGGCTTCTGGTGTTCTGCTTTGACTTTGGAACAAGTTAAACATTCCCCAACATATGTTGCAACGTCTATCTTCAAATTAGGCCACCAATAATGCGTCTTAAGATCTTGGTACATCTTTCCAACTCCAGGATGTATCGAATA
The DNA here is from genome assembly GCF_046630445.1 of Rutidosis leptorrhynchoides. Lineage (NCBI taxonomy): Eukaryota > Viridiplantae > Streptophyta > Magnoliopsida > Asterales > Asteraceae > Rutidosis > Rutidosis leptorrhynchoides. The sequence goes on along the minus strand of NC_092336.1, from coordinate 598,065,399 downwards.
TCTTGTCTTATGTGCCTCGTTCAATATCAACTTCCTTAATCCACCCAACTTCGGTACCCAAATACGATTTGCAAAATATCGAATTCCATCTTCCCGCATAACGAGTTGCTTCTCATACTTCTTCATTATTTCATTTCCTATATTTTCTTTAGTAAGTGCTTCTCGTTGAACTTCTTTGATTTGTGAGTTGAGATTCATGCGAATTTTTATGTTCATCGCTCGTACTCGAATTGGTTCTCGTTCCTTTCTGCTTAGAGCATCGGCCACCACGTTCGCTTTCCCGGGATGATAACGAATTTCACAATCATAGTCATTTATTAACTCAACCCACCTACGTTGCCTCATGTTCAGCTGTTTTTGATCGAAAATATGTTGAAGACTTTTATGATCAGTAAACACAGTGCATCTAACCCCATACAAGTAGTGTCTCCATATCTTCAATGCAAACACGACTGCTCCCAGTTCTAGATCATGCGTCGTATAATTCCGCTCATGAATCTTTAATTGTCGGGATGCGTATGCAATAACTTTCTTTCGTTGCATAAGAACACAACCAAAACCTTGTCGCGAAGCGTCACAATATATTTCAAAATCATCGTTCCCTTCAGGTAACGATAAAATAGGCGCCGTAGTTAACCTCTTCTTCAGTAATTGAAATGCGTTCTCCTGCTCCGAGGTCCATTCGTATTTCTTTCCTTTTTGCGTTAATGCTGTCAACGGCTTAGCTATTCGGGAAAAATCTTGAATAAACCTTCTATAATAACCGGCTAAACCCAAAAATTGGCGTATTTGCATTGGTGTTTTAGGAGTCTCCCATTTTTCAATGGCTTCAATTTTTGCTGGATCAACCTGAATTCCTTTGCTACTAACAACGTGGCCAAGAAATTGCACTTCTTTCAACCAGAAAGCACACTTAGAAAATTTAGCGTATAGCTGTTCTTTTCTCAACAACTCTAATATCAACCTTAAATGCTGCTCATGCTCTTGCTCACTCTTGGAATAGATAAGAATGTCATCAATGAAAACGATAACAAACTTATCTAAATACGGACTACAAACTCGATTCATGAGGTCCATGAATACAGCTGGCGCATTCGTCAATCCAAACGGCATGACCAAAAATTCGTAATGACCATAACGTGTCCGAAAAGCAGTTTTCGGAATGTCCTCTTCTTTGACACGTAGTTGATGATAGCCCGATCTTAGGTCGATTTTCGAATAAACACATGATCCCTGGAGTTGATCAAATAAGTCGTCAATTCTCGGTAGTGGATACCGATTTTTGATAGTTAACTTATTTAATTCACGATAATCTATACACATCCTAAAAGATCCATCTTTCTTTTTAACAAATAGAATCGGAGCTCCCCACGGTGAAGTACTTGGTCGTATGAATCCATGATCCAGTAATTCTTTTAACTGACTCTGAAGTTCTTTTAACTCGGACGGTGCAAGTCTATATGGAGCACGAGCCACTGGTGCGGCTCCTGGTACTAAATCTATTTGAAATTCTACAGATCTAAATGGAGGTAATCCCGGCAACTCTTCCGGAAAAACTTCAGGAAAATCTCTTGCCACAGGCACGTCGTTGATGCACTTCTCTTTTTCTTTCTTTTCGACTTTATTAACATGTGCTAAGATAGCATAGCACCCTTTCTTCAAGCACTTTTGAGCTTTCAAATAACTAATGAGTTTTAGCTTTGAGTTACCCTTCTCTCCATAAATCATCACCGGCATTCTATCCTTACAAGGAATGCGAATTGCCTTCTTGGCACACACAACTTCAGCTCCTACTTTGGACATCCAGTCCATGCCGACTATTACATCAAAACTTCCTAATTCTACGGGTATTAAGTCAATTTTAAATGTTTCTCCGGCTAAATTTATTTTACAATCACGGCAAATTTTATCGGCTTTAATTAGTTTACCATTAGCTAACTCAATCATGTACTTAGCATCTAGAGGTAATGATGAACAATTCAATTTAGCGTAAAAGCCTCTACTCTCGTAACTTCTATCGGCACCAGTATCAAATATAATAGATGCGGATAAGTTATTAATGGTAAACGTACCCGTAACAAGCTCCGGGTCTTCACACGCCTCTCTAGCATTAATAACAAATGCTCTTCCACGTGCAGATCCATTATTCTTCTCTGGATTCGGACACTGGCTCTTATAGTGACCTTGTTTTCCACACCCATAACAAGTAATGGTAGCCAAAGCAGTTCTATTTGCATTGGTGGCAGGAGTCTTGGTACCATTTGTATTTGTAACGAGAGCCCTACAATCTTCAGCAAGATGACCCTTTCGATTACATTTGTTGCATACCACATTACAGTAGCCAGAGTGATGTTTGTGGCATCGGTTGCATAAAGGATTTTGTCCTTTGTAACCAAAGCTTGAACCACCACCTGCACCTTGTATGGTTTCTTGTTTCTTAAAAGATTGTTGTTGGTTACCTCGATCATAATTTCCATTCCACTTTCTTTTGTTACCTGATACCTTCACATCAGTATTGGATGCTTTCTTATCCATGATGACCTGATCCATTAGCTCGTTTGCCATGGTTATAGCTTCATGAATTGTCTTAGGTTTCGATGCTGTAACGTTTGCCTTGACCTTTTTGGGCAAACCATCTTTGTACATTTCAATCTTCCGTTCTTCGGTTGGAACCAATTCAGGACATAGCAAAACTAATTCCATGAATCGCTGATTGTAGTTGGTGATTTCAGTACCAATAACCTTCAGACTTCGTAACTCATCTTCCAACTTCCTAACCTCGTTCCTTGGACAATATTCGTTGATTAACATTGTTTTAAATTCTTCCCACGGAGTATCATAAGCTACATCTCCTCCTACAGCCATCACATAATTTTTCCACCACGTGAGTGCACTATCTTGTAAAGTGCACGATGCATACTTGGTCATGTCCTTTTCAACACAACCACTGATTTTAAACACAGTCTCCATCTTTTCTATCCACCGGGTTAAACCGATTGGTCCTTCTGTTCCACTGAATGATGAGGGCTTGCAAGCTTGAAAAGTTTTGTAAGTGCACCCCACACGAGGATTTGGGTTAACTGCAGCACCTCTTGCAGCCTCGACCCATAACATTCTGTCGTTCACTCGTTGATTGATGAGTTCCTGGATTTCTTGTTCCGTCATTCGGTTCAATCGCGCCATATTCTTCTATAAGAATGAAAAGAAAATAATTATTCACATGGAATATTATAGATGTAGTGTATATTTACAGTACATTATAGCTTATTAATAATATGAACCAGGTATTATTATAAAAGCCTTTTCTTCTTATTAGCGTTTTATAATTATATCTAGGGTAGTACCTACCCGTTAATGTCCATACTTAATAGCTTAGTACAGAATCAATTACTACCATCTAAGTAATACTTAACCATGGAAAATTATTGCATTTCACACTTCACTATTTTACATATGCTTATCTTACATCGAACATTAAGCAAACCACACTAATAATATTATACAAAACATTATATGATCCCATGGTTTAATACGGCAGCGTATCGTTTGGTCTATTTTCTAGGACGTTTAGGTTCAAAGAATCGCTTAACGCTTATCCTGGCTGTCTGCCTATATTTTGGCTGTGGGGCTGAAGAACTGGATGCCGGGATAGAACGAATAGGAATAGCGGGAATAGGGGTGGTAGTGTCTAGTGGAGTTGGTGCCACATCATCCTTACTAAACTCGGGATTTGAATTTTCTAATTCATTAGCCTTTCGTTTCTTTCCTAGTTCGAACTCGTCTTTTGTAATTTCCTGTATTTCTTCCTCGGGTTCACTTTCCTCCTCGGGTTCACTTTCCGGGTTCTCTATAGTCGGTTCATCCGGAATTTGTGAGTCTTCCCCAAAGATATTATTTTCGTCATCGGATAGGTTAATGACTGGAACACCATCTGAAGATTCTGGTTCGGAGTCGCTGAATGTGATGACAAGTTTTGAGCCCGACATCTATCACACAACAACTAACCCATTAGTACTACATAATATTTACATATAAATTTTAACCAACAATGATAAGCAATGGTTTTTAAATCAGACCCGGTCAAAGTCCAGACTTACTAATGTATCCTAACGACTTATCGGTTAGACACACTAATGCAAACCTGGTTCGCTAAGACCACCGCTCTGATACCACATGTCATAACCCGTCCTTAACCATAAGAACGTGTTAGATAACGTATGATTTCATTGCGAGGTATTGACCTCTATATGCGACATTTTTTAAAAGAACAACTGCATATATTTTACATTACAAACCATAATTCTTATTTTGATACAAGCTTTAGACAAAATAAAGATGATTATCGTTTAGCGATAATCTTAGACTTACAAACTTTACATGTGATGATAACAATACGATTTCTAGCATATTTTACATTACAAATCCTCCGATATGCAGTTTTATTTTTGACACAAATATGCATACTCAAGATCTTGTTTAAATTCAACATGTTGCAGCGGAAGCTTCTAATTATCACCTGAGAATAGACATGTTTAAAACGTCAACATAAAGTTGGTGAGATATAGGTTTAATGCCGGCAGCGATATAAATATAGACCACAAGATTTCATATATAAACATTTTAATAAAAATATTCTAAGTGGTTGAGCACTTGGTAACCATACTTAACATTTAATCACGTCGCATATTCCCTTTATTATGAAATCTTACTACACCGTACCAAGTGTAGTCACAAAACGAAGTACTGTGCAACCGTTGAATACTGGTCGTCCAGTCCGGTTGGGGTTGTCAGGCCCGATAGATCTATCAACAGGATTCGCGTTTACAATACCGCTGTAAATAACAGTTACCAAGCTACAGGGAAGTATGCCAGTGGTACAACTCAACGTAGAATATATTTTTCAGTTACTTGTGTCCATAACGTAAAACATAAAATACATGTATTCTCATCCCGAAATACTTAGAGTTTAAAAGTGGGACTATATACTCACTTTTGTCTTGAAGATATATATATAATTTGACTTGGTCTCCGGTTGATATCACGAACCTATCCATATATAATATATCAATACCTTTTCTTTTTAAACAAATGTCACATATATATACTTGTTATACTTTTAATACTTTGAATAATTCCTTAGTCCGTAGTTAGCAGTTCGTTGTTAGTAATTCAATTTTAATGGTTCATTTTTAGATGTTTAATATACCCGCAATGAAATAAATAAAACCCCCAACGAAATAAATAAAACCCCATCGTATATGTATTGGTCGAGATTAATCTTGACCCATGGTACCGGTGTTGTCAAATGACGTGTTGCGTACATAAAGTACCGGTGTTGTCAAATGACGTGTTGCGTACAATCATGGGATCTTATGATTAATCTTCTCGTGTTGTTTACGGGTGATCCTGAACCATATAAAATTGAATTATAAGTACATATATATAAAATATCATGTTAACTTAAAAAGATGTGATTTATTTAATTTTTTCCCAATTATTTTCGTGGCTAAACTAGTCTTGGATATCCGATTTTGTTTCGGTCATAGTTTCTTCGTTACAACTCCGTTTTCGTTGATTCAACTTGCCATCTCCTTGGATCGAGTCCCTCTTTAAGAATATGAACTGTAAATACCTTAGTTTGTATTCAAAATCACACGGTATAGGTCAAACTTTAGTGAAACTTATGAAGTTAATCATTTTCCATCATGTAAACAACCTCAAATGATTATTTTTCTAAAAATACTTATACTTTGAGTTAAATCATGAAATTTTTATGTGTTATCATATTCATAGTAAAAATCATTTTTCCAGAAAATAAACCTCCAATTCAAAGTTTAAGATGGTTTTTAATTATCCAACCCAAAACAGCCTCCTGTTGCACTCCGACGTCGTAAATTCAGTTTTTAAGGTGTTCTTTGAAAAACCAAGTTATACCTTGTTAAGTTAGCATATAATTAAGATATGTTACAGGTCTTGAAGTATTTTAAAAGTTAAGTTAGAAGGATCTATTTAGTTTGCGAACAAGTTTGAAAACATTCAAACTATGTTCTTGTTGTTAAAATTTTATACCATAAAATAAGATAGCTATATATATATGAATCGAATAAGGTTATGAACAAAGTTACTACCTCAAGTTACTTGGACAAGATTGCTGTAAAAGAGGAGTAAGAACCTAGAACCAAAAGAGTGATGGAATTGGATGAAAGATTGGAAGTAAACTTGTGTTCTTGAAAGGATTCTTGAAGTGTTCTTGTATGGTTTTTCTTATGATGATTAAGGGTTGTTTTTGAAGCTAAATGATGGGGAAAATGCTTGGAGATGATCAAGTATGAAGTTAAGAGTATTTTGAGAGAGAAATGGGAGTGTAAGTATGAGAAAATGGGGTGAAGAAATGGTGTGCATGCATAAAAACGTTTTTAGGTTATAAAGGAAAAAAAAAGATACCTAACTTTGTTTTCTTGCTAAATAATTCATGCTACTTGACAAATGGTTGGTTCCACATGTTTCTTAATCATTTAAGGCTGCTAAGGAGCAGATTTTTATTGGTATATACCAATAGTAAATACATCTAGAAGCTGCGTATGATACGGGTACATATACCCTAGATATACGTGTAGAAATCTTTGAGAAAACGGAACGAGGATTCAAATATAGCTATCTTTTATAAATATACTTATATTGTTTTATGTATGTAAGCCCTTTAAAAGTGATAAAATACATATCTATACGATGCATGTATAAGTATTATAGGTTATAAGTATTTATGTCGAAGAACGTTACGTATAGTTATCGTTTTGAAAACTTAAGTTAGTAGTTTCAAAATATACTTATAACTCATTGTTATTAGTACCCAATGAGATGTTAAACATCCTTAGATCATGTTAAATATATATAAATACATATATATACATAAACGTATAATTATCGTATGTTATATAGTTCGTGATATCATCGGTCAAATTGGACTGTCAAACGTTGTGTAAAACTCTTTTCAAAAACATAAATCTCAACAATTTAGATTGCTTATCATGTTGGTAAGGTTTAATTTATGTAAATATTAATCTTATAAGTATAAATTGATCGAAAAAGTCCGGGTCATTACATGTGCCTCTGCCGCATTAATATTGAAAACTCTTCCGCGGCCTTGTCCATTCGTGTTCTCCTGGTTCGGGTAATTTCTAATAATGTGGCCCGGTTTTCCACATTTATAACAAACTACATTGGCATAACTTGCTCCGACACTACTTGCTCCGCCATTACTCGTTCCGACACCATTTGTTGCTTTCGTTCTATTAACCCCTGGTCCGTAGACCTCACACTTCGCCGTGCTATGACCATTTCTTTTACACTTGTTGCAAAATTTGGTGCAGAACCCCGAGTGATACTTTTCACACCTTTGGCATAGCTGCTTCTGATTGTTGTTGTTGTTGCGGTTATTATTGTTGTTGGGATGATTGTTGTAGTTGATGTTGTTGTTTTTATTGTTGTTGTTGTTGGGCCATTTGTTGTAGTTGCGATTGATGTTGCGATTGTTGGGATAATTGTTGCGATTACTGCTGTTGTTGTATTGGTGATTCTTATCACCATTTTTCTCCCACTTTCTTTTGACTTGCTTCACATTGGCCTCTTCAGCAGTCTGTTCTTTAATTCTTTCTTCAATCTGGTTCACTAGTTTGTGAGCCATTCTACATGTCTGTTGTATGGAGGCGGGCTCGTGTGAACTTATATCTTCTTGGATTCTTTCCGGTAATCCTTTCACAAACGCGTCGATCTTCTCTTCCTCATCTTCGAATGCTCCCGGACACAATAGGCACAATTCTGTGAATCGTCTTTCGTACGTGGTAATATCAAATCCTTGGGTTCGTAACCCTCTAAGTTCTGTCTTGAGCTTATTGACCTCGGTTCTGGGACGGTACTTCTCGTTCATCAAGTGCTTGAATGCTGACCACGGTAGTGCGTACGCATCGTCTTGCCCCACTTGCTCTAGATAGGTATTCCACCATGTTAACGCAGAACCTGTGAAGGTATGCGTAGCGTACTTCACTTTGTCCTCTTCAGTACACTTACTTATGGCAAACACCGATTCGACCTTCTCGGTCCACCGTTTCAATCCGATCGGTCCTTCGGTTCCATCAAATTCCAAAGGTTTGCAGGCAGTGAATTCTTTGTAGGTGCATCCTACACGATTTCCTGTACTGCTAGATCCAAGGTTATTGTTGGTATGTAGCGCAGCCTGTACTGCGGCTATGTTTGAAACTAGAAAAGTACGGAATTCCTCTTCATTCATATTCACGGTGTGTCGAGTAGTCGGTGCCATTTCCTTCAAAATAGTCAAATGGAACAAGTTAATCATACAGAATATTAAGAGTAGTTAATAGTATTTCGTAGCATAATATGAACTCATTTATAAAAGCTTTTTCTTCATATTAGCGTTTTATAAGTTTAAATTCGGGTAGTATCTACCCGTTAAGTTCATACTTAGTAGCTAATATACAATTCAACTACTACAATTCTATATGAAAAACTGATTATAATAATATTTCGCGTTCAAACTTTTACACAATATTTTACAAACTTACAATACCGCTTATTTTACATATAGCATGAAATATAGCACACAATAAATTTGATACAAGATGGTTGTGAAGATAATTCTAGCTAGTACACAAGTCGTTCAGTAAAGGCAATAAAGACACGTAATTCATACGTCCAGAAACAAGTCCTGCATTCTGGTTTTACTAGGATTACTTCCCATCCTTGGTCTTGTGGAACATAACCGTTATGGCCGTTGATAAGACAGCGTGTTGTAACGTCGTCAAAGGGACGAGGGTTACGTAATGTCCAACAGTCCCGTAACAACCTAAAAACCTCATTTCTTACCCCAATTACCGACTCCGTCACTTGTGGAAACGTTTTGTTTAATAGTTGTAGCCCAATGTTCTTGTTCTCACTTTGGTGAGAAGCGAACATTACTAATCCGTAAGCATAACATGCTTCTTTATGTTGCATGTTAGCCGCTTTTTCTAAATCACGAAGTCCAATATTCGGATATATTGAGTCAAAATAATTTCTTAACCCATTGCGTAAAATAGCATTTGGGTTCCCCGCAATATATGCGTCAAAGTAAACACATCGTAACTTATGGATTTTCCAATGTGATATCCCCCATCTTTCGAACGAAAGCCTTTTATAAACCAAGACATTCTTGGAACGTTCTTCGAATGTCTTACAAACTGATCTCGCCTTAAATAGTTGTGCCGAAGAATTCTGACCGACTCTAGACAAGATTTCATCAATCATGTCTCCGGGTAGGTCTCTTAAAATATTGGGTTGTCTATCCATTTTGTGTTTTTATACTGTAAAATAGACAAGAGTTAGATTCATAAAAAAAATACTTATTAATACAAGCAATTTTTACATATATCATAAAGCATAAGCACACTATATTACATATATTACACCACACGAATACAACTATCTTATTCCGACTCGCTTGTTTCTTCTTCTTCGGTTTTGGTTCGTTTTGCCAAGTTTCTAGGGATATATGATGTTCCCCTAATACGAGCCTTCGTTTTCCACATTGGTTTAGAAAAACCTGGTGGTTTAGAGGTTCCCGGGTCATTGTTACAACTTAAGGACTTCGGGGGTTGACGATACATATAAAGTTCATCGGGGTTGGAATTAGATTTCTCTATTTTTATGCCCTTTCCCTTATTATTTTCTTTTTCCTTTTTAAATTCAGTTGGGGTAATTTCTATAACATCATCGGAATTCTCGTCGGAATCCGATTCATCGGAGAATTGGTAATCCTCCCAATATTTTGCTTCCTTGGCGGAAACACCATTGACCATAATTAACCTTGGTCGGTTGGATGAGGATTTTCTTTTACTTAACCGTTTTATTATTTCCCCCACCGGTTCTATTTCTTCATCCGGTTCCGATTCTTCTTCCGGTTCCGATTCTTCTTCCGGTTCCTACTCTTCTTCCGGTTCCTCTTCGGGAACTTGTGAATCAGTCCACGAAACATTCCAATTTACATTTGACTCTTCATTATTATTAGGTGAGTCAATGGGACTTGTTCTAGAGGTAGACATCTATCACATAATATCAAACGCGTTAAGAGATTAATATATCACATAATATTCACATGTTAAAAATATATAGTTTCCAACAAAATTTGTTAAGCAATCATTTTTCAAGTAAACACGGTCGAAGTCCAGACTCACTAATGCATCCTAACAAACTCGATAAGACACACTAATGTAAAATTCTGGTTCTCTAAGACCAACGCTCGGATACCAACTGAAATGTCCCGTTCTTATTGATTAAAAACGTTCCATATTAATTGATTTCGTTGCGAGGTTTTGACCTCTATATGAGACGTTTTTCAAAGACTGCATTCATTTTAAAACAAATCATAACCTTTATTTCATTAATAAAGGTTTAAAAAGCTTTACGTAGATTATCAAATAATGATAATCTAAAATATCCTGTTTACACACGACCATTACATAATGGTTTACAATACAAATATGTTACAACAAAATAAGTTTCTTGAATGCAGTTTTTACACAATATCATACAAGCATGGACTCCGAATCTCGTCCTTATTTAAGTATGCGACAGCGGAAGCTCTTAATAATCACCTGAGAATAAACATGCTAAAAACGTCAACAAAAATGTTGGTGAGTTATAGGTTTAACCTATATATATCAATTCATAATAATAGACCACAAGATTTCATATTTCAATACACATCCCATACATAGAGATAAAAATCATTCATATGGTGAACACCTGGTAACCAACATTAACAAGATGCATATATAAGAATATCCCCATCATTCCGGGACACCCTTCGGATATGATATAAATTTCGAAGTACTAAAGCATCCGGTACTTTGGATAGGGTTTGTTAGGCCCAATAGATCTATCTTTAGGATTCGCGTCAATTAGGGTGTCTGTTCCCTAATTCTTAGATTACCAGACTTAATAAAAAAGGGCATATTCGATTTCGATAATTCAACCATAGAATATAGTTTCACGTACTTGTGTCTATTTTGTAAATCATTTATAAAACCTGCATGTATTCTCATCCCAAAAATATTAGATTTTAAAAGTGGGACTATAACTCACTTTCACAGATTTTTACTTCGTCGGGAGTTAAGACTTGGCCACTGGTTGATTCACGAACCTATAATAATATATACATATATATCAAAGTATGTTCAAAATATATTTATAACACTTTTAATATATTTTGATGTTTTAAGTTTATTAAGTCAGCTGTCCTCGTTAGTAACCTACACTAGTTGTCCACAGTTAGATGTACAGAAATAAATCGATAAATATTATCTTGAATCAATCCACGACCCAGTGTATACGTATCTCAGTATTGATCACAACTCAAACTATATATATTTTGGAATCAACCTCAACCCTGTATAGCTAACTCCAACATTCACATATAGAGTGTCTATGGTTGTTCCGAAATATATATAGATGTGTCGACATGATAGGTCGAAACATTGTATACGTGTCTATGGTATCTCAAGATTACATAATATACAATACAAGTTGATTAAGTTATGGTTGGAATAGATTTGTTACCAATTTTCACGTAGCTAAAATGAGAAAATTTATCCAATTTTGTTTTACCCATAACTTCTTCATTTTAAATCCGTTTTGAGTGAATCAAATTGCTATGGTTTAATATTGAACTCTATTTTATGAATCCAAAAAGAAAAAGTATAGGTTTATGGTCAGAAAAATAAGTTACAAGTCATTTTTGTAAAGGTAGTCATTTCAGTCGAAAGAACGACGTCTAGATGACCATTTTAGAAAACATACTTCCACTTTGAGTTTAACCATAATTTTTGGATATAGTTTCATGTTCATAATAAAAATCATTTTCTCAGAATAACAACTTTTAAATCAAAGTTTATCATAGTTTTTAATTAACTAACCCAAAACAGCCCGCGGTGTTACTACGACGGCGTAAATCCGGTTTTACGGTGTTTTTCGTGTTTCCAGGTTTTAAATCATTAAGTTAGCATATCATATAGATATAGAACATGTGTTTAGTTGATTTTAAAAGTCAAGTTAGAAGGATTAACTTTTGTTTGCGAACAAGTTTAGAATTAACTAAACTATGTTCTATTGATTGCAAGTTTAAACCTTCGAATAAGATAGCTTTATATGTATGAATCGAATGATGTTATGAACATCATTACTATCTTAAGTTCCTTGGATAAACCTACTGGAAAAGATAAAAATGAATCTAGCTTCAACGGATTCTTGGATGGCTCGAAGTTCTTGAAGCAGAATCATGACACGAAAACAAGTTCAAGTAAGATCATCACTTGAAATAAGATTGTTATAGTTATAGAAATTGAACCAAAGTTTGAATATGATTATTACCTTGTATTAGAATGATAACCTACTGTAAGAAACAAAGATTTCTTGAGGTTGGATGATCACCTTACAAGATTGGAAGTGAGCTAGCAAACTTGAAAGTATTCTTGATTTTATGTAACTAGAACTTGTAGAATATATGAAGAACACTTAGAACTTGAAGATAGAACTTGAGAGAGATCAATTAGATGAAGAAAATTGAAGAATTAAAGTGTTTGTAGGTGTTTTTGGTCGTTGGTGTATGGATTAGATATAAAGGATATGTAATTTTGTTTTCATGTAAATAAGTCATGAATGATTACTCATATTTTTGTAATTTTATGAGATATTTCATGCTAGTTGCCAAATGATGGTTCCCACATGTTTTAGGCGACTCACATGGGCTGCTAAGAGCTGATCATTGGAGTGTATATACCAATAGTACATACATCTAAAAGCTGTGTATTGTACGAGTACGAATACGGGTGCATACGAGTAGAATTGTTGATGAAACTGAACGAGGATGTAATTGTAAGAATTTTTGTTAAGTAGAAGTATTTTGATAAGTGTCTTAAAGTCTTTCAAAAGTGTATGAATACATATTAAAACACTACATGTATATACATTTTAACTGAGTCGTTAAGTCATCGTTAGTCGTTACATGTAAATGTTGTTTTGAAACCTTTAGGTTAACGATCTTGTTGAATGTTGTTAACCCATTGTTTATTATAACAAATGAGATGTTAAATTGTTATATTATCATGATATTATGATATATAATATATCTTAGTATGATATATATACAGTTAAATTCCGTTACAACGATAATCGTTACATATATGTCTCGTTTCGAAATCATTAAGTTAGTAGTCTTATTTTTACATATGTATTTCATTGTTAATACACTTAATAATATATTTACTTATCATTTAACATAATTAACCAAGTGTATCAATATCTTAGTATGATTCATATGTACCTAGTAAGACGTTGTTATAACGATAATCGTTATATATATCGTTTTCGAGTTTCTTAAATTAATAGTCTCATTTTTATGTATATAACTCATTGTTAAAATACCTAATGAGATACATACTTATAATAAAATCATGTTAACTATATATATAACCATATATATGTCATCGTATAGTTTTTACAAGTTTTAACGTTCGTGAATCACCGGTCAACTTGGGTGGTCAATTGTCTATATGAAACATATTTCAATTAATCAAGTCTTAACAAGTTTGATTGCTTAACATGTTGGAAACATTTAATCATGTAAATATCAATCTCAATTAATATATATAAACATGGAAAAGTTCGGGTCACTACATAGATCAATAGTAAATACGTCTAAAAGCTGCGTACAATACGAGTACATCTACTGTACGTATACGAGTAGAATTGTTGATGAAAACGAATGAGAATGAAATTGTAAGCATTTTTGTTAAGTAGAAGTACTTTTATATGTGTCATAAAGTCTTTCAAAAGTGTATCAATACATCTTAATACATTACATGTATATGCATTTTAACTGAGTCGTTACATGTACATGTTGTTTCGGAACCTTTAAGTTAACGATTTCGTTAAATGTAATTAATCACATTGTTATTAAATCTAATGATATGTTAACTTGTTACATTATCATGATAACATGATGTACTAATGTATCTTAATATGATATATAAATATTAAGACGTTATTACAACGATAATCGTTACGTATAGATATCGTTTTGAATTTCTTAAGTTAGTAGTCTTGTTTTATGTATAACGTTCATTGTTAATATACATAATGAGATACTTAATTATCATTTCATCATGTTAAACATATATATATGTTCATATATATAATATCATATCATATACATGTTATAACGTTCGTGAATCATCAGACAAACTGGGTGGTCAAACGTTAACACTAAATCTGTTTCAGTTAATCAAGTCTTCACAAGTTTGATTACTTAACATGTTGGAAACATTTATTCATGTAAATATTAATCTCATATAATATATAATCATGGAAAAGTTCGGGTCACTACAGATTTAGAGTTTAGGGTTTAGTGTTTTTTTTTTAAAGGCAAGTTGTTGGCATCGAATACTCTCATTTACCACTCACGTACGCACTTTCGGGCAGAAAACCTGAACCGCATTACAGGTATCCGAACCTTATACCATCCCGAGGGGCAGGCGATCGGACCTGGGTCCTGAATACGGGTCGGTAAAACCTTCTCCGGGACAATTCGGCTTTCAGGAAATAAATCTCACGAATATTTTTAAGAGGAGGGACTCGAACTTGAGACCTCCCCACCCCCATCTCAATGCACAAGTACAAAGGGGTGAACCACTAGACCACAAGGGTGGGTTTAGTGTTTTGAGTTTAGTCCCTAAACCTAAAACCCTAAACCCTATATTCTAAACCGTTCGTGTTAAAATATTCAATCTAAACCCTAATTTCTAAACCCTAATTCCTAATTTCTAAACCCAAAACCCTAATTTCTAAACCCTAATAGCTAACCTCCTAATTTCTAAACCCCTAATTTCTAACCCCTTAAAAAAACTCAGAATCAAAACATTCAATGCATTGAATGTTTTCATTTTTTTCTTCGAGCGTTTTACCGCCAAAATAATAACATTCATCACAAAATATATTTTTTAAATGTTCATATTTTTATGTGATCTTGATGTCTTCTCCCCAAAAAAGTGTTTTCCTCTTGATTAAATCTCTCTCTCTATATATATATATATATATATATATATATATATATATATATATATATATATATATATATATATATATATATATATATATATATATTATAACATAAATTCCACATAAACACTATGTATTGTAAATTAACATACATTAGTTATTTTAAAAGGCCCAAATGAAACATAAACATTATAGACAAAATTTTATTCCTCGTCCCTGAATTTTACATCAACTTTGACTTCATGTCCTTTTTTTTTGTGCATCCCTCGTCCCTAATGTATCAAAAATCTACATCCCTCGTCCTCCCGTCTATTTTTTGTTTATTTTGCCGTTACCCTCCTATCACGTGCAGAGCATGTGGGGGTATAAAGGTTATTAAATTACAGGGACGAGGAGCGTAATTATGTCTTCTTCTTCAATATTCAATTTAGTCCCAAAATCATAAACCATAAACCCTAATATAATCAAATTCATTCCTCTTCTTTCATAAATTACGCAAGAATCAAAATGAATACGTACACTAAACATAATGGATTCAATATGTTTACAAACACAGTACTTACTCACAGAGATAATTACAGAATATATAACAATAATAATGAAAAATAATTATAGTTAAAAAAATAATTACATTACACCTGTTTAGAATATTGATTGCTATTAATTCGTCTAAGTGCTTTAGCAGCTCGTTCTAAAGCTTCAACATCAAAACCGCCTTTTGAATCTTCAACTTCAGGTTTAGGATCCAGATTTGAAGGATCTGAACCAGATTGATTGGATGGTGGAGATGGAGGATTTGGAGACTGAGTGAACGGGTTGAACCGGTAGGACGGACCGTCGCCGTAAACGTAAGTGGTGGTTGAAGCGGCGGCAGCCGCCATGGCAACTATCGATGCTATTTTAGAAGCCGCCATTAATGGAGTATTTGCAGGTCAATTTGGGGGTGGGGGATTTTGGTGGAGCATAAACCCCTTTTTCAAGTTTTTTCGGGTTTTGAGAAATTAGAATAATTAAAATTAATAATTACCGATAATTGATGAACAATTTGAGGGGTAATTTATGGAAGAAGACATAATTACGCTCCTCGTCCCTGTAGTTAAATGACCTTTTTACCCCCACATGCTCTGCACGTGATAGGAGGGTAACGGCAAAATAGACTGAAAATAGACGGGAGAACGAGGGATGTAGATTTCTGATACATTAGGGACGACGGATGCACAAGAAAAAAAAAAGGACAGAGAGTCAAAGTTGATGTAAAGTTCATGGACGAGGAATGAAATTTTGTCATTTAACATATACTGTACAACTCTAACGATTGTCGTTGTCAAATTTCTTTATTTTATGATCATTTTAGTCAATTTACATCTATCAATTTCATTTCTACCAACTTTGCCAACCATATATGAAGTATTAAAAATGATAAGTTTCAAATTCCAGCTTCAAAATAAGCTTTGACCATAAGTTCAACTATAAACTCAACTTTCAGCTTTAACTACTTTCACTGAAACACACTCGTAGGATTCTTTATAAGATATTGTATCCAAATTTTCTTCTTCTTCTTTTTTTTTTGATTAATTTATGATTCTACTCCTTTGACGAAAAGAAAATTACTTGAGGGGTGTCTTTGACGTGTTACTAAACTTCAAGGGCTACTACAAACAATCCAACTTTTTATACAGTTGATTATTTTTATTTATTTTAATAATTACGGAGTAATATATATTATTATGTATTTAAGAAGCATGTAAATACCATGGACACGATATAATGTCTACTTTTAAGTCTCAAGTCTTAACTAATACTAGAAAAAGTTCGGACCGCGCGTTGCGGCGGTTGCATTTGGATATACGTTCTTGGTATATGTTTGTAGTATTATACGATATTATGTACAAAATACGTACCTATGTTTACTTTGAATATTTTGAAAATGAAGATATTAAAGAAAACACGATATTTTAAAAAATGTAAAATTTTTCTCTTCTTTATTTCTATCAAATCAGATATTAACACCATGATACATTACAGTATTTTCTTTAACTCTCCTCAAGAAAAAACAAATATACCTAATGGCCCGCGCTTTGCGCCAGAATATTTTAACGTATTTTATGAAACTAATAATGTTGAGCGGGAACTGAGAAACAACTTGAAAAAAGGACAGAAGGACTCGAACTCGGCAGTGTTCCTTACAAACTCATGAGTTTACCACTTGATCTAGCCATCCACTTGATATAATTAGTTGAGTTTTTTTATTACACACACACACACACACACACACACACACACACACACACACATATATATATATATATATATATATATATATATATATATATATATATATATATATATATATATATATATATATATCTCCAAAATGTTTTTCTTTTAAAAAAAGTTCTTTTTTGAATATAATTAATTAATTGTGTTTTGTTCATAAAATTATTTTGAGTTGAACGGTTATGACGGTGGAACTTAATTCGTAGCGAAAAAAAGATAAATTCTGGGCAAAAAATTTGGTGATTTTTATTTAGTTATTGTTATTATCATATTAAATTGAAATTTTTAATTATATTATTATTATTATTATTATTATTATTACTACTACTGCTACTACTACTACTACTATTACTACTCCATGAAATTCTTACAAAAAGGCAAAAAGGAAAAAAAATCTATATTAACTAAGGGCACATAAGGAGGTGGGCTAAAGTATGAAATTCTTACAAAAAGGCGAAAAGGAAAAAAAATCTATATTAACCAAGGGCACATAAGGAGGTGGGCTAAAGTGGCATAATTAAAATTTGAAGAAGAGAGGAATCGAACCTCTCACCACGTAATATACTACATTTGAAGTAATCATTTTGCCAACTGGGCTGTAGGATAATTTATTACATATATATTGACTAAAAATAACTATGTAGTCTACTAAATAATTATGTAGTCTACTATAGTTGACTGAAAAATAATACAAACGACGACGTATGTGTTGATACGGCAAGATGTATAGTACAATAACGACAAGAATTGGGACGCTTATTAGTATATAAGTACAATACAATTCCATACAAAATATATGGACTTTGGGTTTTAAACATGATTATATTAGAGTCACTTTATAAGCTCGCTACGCATTATAATTTTTTATGTTTCTCAAAAGTCTTGTTCGGAGAGGCGAAACTAGGATTTTTTTCACCGGGGGTAAAAAAAAAAAATTTAAACCGTAGCAATTTTTTTGGACAAAATTTGAAGATTTTGGGGCAAAAGTTGGAGATTTTAGGGCAAAATTTGAAGATTTTGGGGCAAAAGTTGGAGAATTTAGGGCAAAATTTGAAGGTTTTGGGCCAAAATTTGTAGTTTTGGGGGCAAAAAAAAATCCATCGGGGGCAAAGTCGAAAAACCAAAAATTTTTACACTGAAAAAAAAATTCCACTGGGGGCGGCCGCCCCCCTCTGCCCCTACACACTTTCGCCCCTGATTCGGAGTACGTAATAAGATTTATTAAAATCTATCTATAGTTAATATTAAAATCCTATAATGATGATGTAATTATTAGACTAATTTCTTTATTAAGAAAAAATCAAAAAAAAAAAAAATCTAAGCATGATGGGTGATGTCATTAATCAAAATAAGTTTGAATTAAAATTAAATCTTATTAATTAATTATTATTATTAAATCTTATTAATAATTATTTTAATTATTAAAATTAAATAATTTTGAATTATTTTAATTAATTATTTTGAATTGAGTACGATTCTCATTTCTTTCCGATTTGCAAGCCAAGAAAATTTATTTCTTGTTTTGCTAATACGGCCTTTTCTTTTGAAATAAGTATCCCTATCTCCTTACATTTTTGTAAAATTGTTTTTAATTTTTCGTAATGGTCTTGTTCATCTTTATTAATAAAAATAATTATATCATCAATATATGCAAGACTATAATCTTGAAGTTATAAAAATTAGGCAGAAGGAAAATAATTTTAAATTTATATTTAATGACAATCAATATTATCTTTTATGATTGGATGTGGATTGTTTAATATGTATTTTAGGTGTTTGATGAATTGTTCAGTTAACGAGTTTTTTAGTCGGACTTTGTGGTTCCACTGGTCATTAAACTAAATAACTTTAACATTTACGTTCACTTAATACCTAAAACATATCATTAAACTGTTTCGTTTAAATAAACTCATGGTTCCACGGGTCGTTTCACTAGTTAAAAATATTTCCCTAATGCACAAATATTTTTATTTTTACCGATTACATCAAAATAAGAAAGGGCAAAACTGGAAATAAATAATGAAAAAATAAATATAAATACCCCGTACTAAAACAATTCCAAAGGCATAAACATAAACCGGTCTAACACCTGACCACAAGGAAAACCAGAAAAAGGAACCTTCTCGTGGAACCGAGAGCCTCCCTCTTTCTCTGGTTTTTTTTACCACCGCCTCCTCTCCCCATTTTCTTCCAATTAAATTCACCCAAATCAAAACCCTAACCCTAATTCCGTCGTCATGTCATACATACCACAATCACCAAATCAAAACCGAAACGACGACGACAACCACAACCGTCGTCTATACAACCCCTATCAAGATCTCGGAATCCCTGTACAAAACCTATACAAACTTCCGACATCACCTGAATTCCTTTTTCAAGAAGAATCCGTCGCACAACGTCGTTCATGGGGCGAAAACCTAACTTATTACACCGGGATCGGTTACCTTGGTGGCGCCGTCTACGGCGCCGGTCTAGGTTTTAAAAAAGGTGTTAAGGAATTCGAACCTGGTGACACTACGAAACTTAGGGTTAATCGGATCTTAAATAATTCAGGCGCTAGTGGACGGAGTATTGGAAACACTGCCGGTGTGATTGGATTGTTGTATGCAGGTCTTGAGAGTGGTATGGTTGCTATTAGGGATACTGATGATATAATTAACAGTGTGGTGGCTGGTTTGGCGACTGGTGCGGTTTATAAGGCGGCGTCCGGTGTTCGTTCTGCGGCTGTTGGCGGAATCGTTGGTGGTGTTGCGGTTGGGTTAGCGGTTTCTGGGAAGCAGGTTTTGAAGAGATATGTACCAATTTGAGGTTGATTGGTTAATTTTTACTTTAATTCAAAAGTTTTGATGATGATTTTATATTATATATACAAGAATGTTTGTTTCGGCATGGGAAAAATATGCTTAATTTTGGGTTTTGTGTAATTTTGATGCCTTTCTTGTTATGTTGTGTTCTGTATCAGTGTATCACTGTGTCAGGATGGGTTAGTCACAAATAAATTCATTCTCGTAGACGTTTGATTCGAAATTGTATTACAGGTTTTATGTAACTTGTTTGGTTAGGATATTGTTTGTTCAGGTAAATTGAAAACTATTATACTATTGATATGTTTTGTTATGTGATGAGTTGCTACTACTAGTTGTGTGTTTGTGATCATGAATATAGTACATGGTCTAGTAATGTTTTTTGAATAATTCTTTGTGTTATTTTAGGGTCTTGTTGCCCATTTCTGTGTTGGACCTTTCGGGGTATTCAGTTCGTATATTTTGCCATTTGGCTTATTCCCTGCTTCAAATAAGCTTGTTTGTTCCATCTTTATTCGTTGTTATTTACATTTTTGACATTGTGTATGGGTTTTCAGTTTAAAGACTTGTGCGTAAATATGATCTTTTGGTCAATGTTGTAAGGACCTGAAGATTTATGCACCGACCTACAGAACATTCGGTGCAAAGTTGTTTACTCTTCATATATTAGTGTCTACCTCTGATACAAAAATGTAAGTCTCCTGCTTTATGATTACACAGATCTACGTAGAAGATTAGCAGATGTCTTTGTAGCAAATAAAATTCGTAACAGATGAAGATACCAGTTTTGTACCATTTTGTAAGATTAGGGAGAGGTTACTAAATCAACAACTCATACGATGAAGTGCTGCTATAAAGTCGGCTGATAATACTTTTTATGGTGTAAAGATTAGTTGGTAATGGAACAAAAGATTGAAGGCTTATGGGAAGGTGTTGTTTGGACTGTTGGAAATTGTCAGGTCGCGAGTAGCTTACGAATATCTTTTGTATTTTTCGTTTACTTTGTAATTGTTACCTGAATTGAGTTGGTGATGTCCCTCGAGACACGCATCTGGTGGACTTCCATCATTTTCTCCCGTCCTTGAACGAACCCTAAACTGAATTATCTCTTTTTATTTTTGCTAGTAGTTGAAGATATTTACCTTGCTGACAACGTGGCTATAAACATTGATTTGTTGAGTAGATTGAGTCTTCTTTGAATCTTTGTTTAAATCAAGTCCATGTAAGAGGTATTTTATATGTTTACTATCAGATGCTATTCGCCTTGCTGAATCTTACAACATAGTTAACTTGTTGATTATGTTCGAATTTGTTTACCTCTACATCTATTTATTGGTTCTGTTTGAATTTGTTGACCTCTTGTTTTATTTATTAACTTTTGCGTTAAGCGTTGCCATTACGTTGAATGCTTTGAGCTTTTCTAGTCAAATGAAAAGTGGTTAAAGAATGCATATTTCATTAGACAAATAAGTCTTTCGGAAACTGAGCTGTTCTTTCTTTTCTTTTCTTTTTTTTCATAGAGGAACTTGTACTACCTTCTGTAGGCTGTTAAAGAGTAGAGTCTATTTGGAAATAAGTTTGTGTTGTTTTTTGGACATCAAGTTGGGATCACTCAGGGACTAAATCACTCACACATTCATCTTCCGTAGTTGCATAACCCGTCCCTATCTACTGCCCTGGAGGAAACCCGGACCTATGCAAGGACATGACCGGTAAAATCCCTCCTCCCACTGCCCCCACACTAAGCGAAAGGCGACCTGGGTGGATACTTCAGGTCGTTATTCCTCGCTGTAGCGTGTCTGGCCTGCATCTAGCATAGAACATTGCTCTTTCTTTTCTTTTTTTATTACCTTTTGTTGTTGTGCGACCAAGTTTTCTTCTTGATTTATTGAACGCAAAAAAGCACGTACAGCTCTTACTGCGTATGTGAATTTTTGAAAAAATTTTCACTCGGTCTTCACTCTTCACTACTCGTTTTCATAATCATAACTGTGTTATTTGAAGAATTTTTGTTATCAGCCTGTAGATTTATATTATGATCCGGAACGCTTAAGATGTATGTATCATGTTCATGTGATTACGATTATTATACTAATTATATTTACAATGATTGAATATTAATCGTGTGTGATGGTGGTGGTAAATTGGAATCGTCCAATGAAGATTAATAAAAAACAAAGCAAGCAATGCAACGTTTGATAGCTACCAGTGGGAGAACATTGTAAGATGTGTGGGTTGGTACGCAGGCTACGATAGACGTTGAAGATTTGAACTGTAGCGACCCGACAAAATCGTCATTGACGGCGCCGTTAACTTAGGTCTCGTTACGTGGTCATAGTCCCTATATGAGACGCGTTTGACCAAAATTATGTCGCATTCATTTGAAACGTACAAGACTTGCAAAGTTTAGTTTACCAAACGGATCGACAACAAGTTTAAGTTTACAAAATATGTAAAGTATAAATGAAATAATTTGCGACATAATTAGTTTAAAATCAAGGTTGCTATAAATAGCGTAAATATGTATGCTTTAAATTTGAATCCAAAAGTGCTATCGCTAGCGTATGCATGTATGCTTGACTCCAAGCAAGTAATCAAAGTATATGCATGCATGTTTGACTCCAAGCAAGTATGAGTGTACGCGGAATCATGTATCAAATAGCCAATCATGAACCTCGAGTGCACGAGTATAAATGTACTTCACAAAGTAAACGTGTGCATGAAAGTTGCTTAGCCATGACCTAAACAAGTAAGTTGTATCAATTAACCGGTTACGACACATGGTCGGTCGAAATGTGTTCAATTAGTCCTATGGCTCGTTACGACTCGATTATGTAGCATGTGAATCACGTTGTCAAGTTTCATGCAAGAATCAAGTATAAAATAAGATTAGAACGATTGCATAAGTGTTTTGTTAAGTTTGACTAAAAGTCAAACTTGGTCAAAGTCAACGAAAAAGTCAACGGGGTCGGGTCGGGTATCCGACAATTTTTCTGAGGTTTTTAATCATATATAAGCATGTTGGCCAAGTTTCATGTTGATCGGGGATGCGTAGCATAGTTAGAATTAAACAAAAATGCGTATTTTTGGACAGTCGGGGCCCGGAGCGGCGCTCAGAATGGCTGTTCAGCAAGTCTGGCAGTTTTTGAACACTCAAGCACGAATCCAACTTCAAACAAACATAACTTATGAACCGTAAATATTCAAAATACGTATCTTATATCGTTGGAAAGGTAATTTAAAGAGGAATACAACTAAACACATTTCATCAATCAAATCCATCATTAACAATAATGAAAACCTCAATAAATGATCATTATTTAACGTTTCAAGCTCAAAAATGCAAATGGTGATTCGGGAATCCAATTTATGCATACGATACGCCGTTTTGAAGGTAATGAAACATACAATACAACTAAACACTTACTAACAACATTTCATAGCATTCAATGCGTCAAAAGTTCGTTTTAAAGTTCATCAAACCCTAACCAAAATCATGAATTCAACCATTTTGCAAATGAAGCTTTTCTAAATCAACCAACACATCAAATTGAAGCTAATGATGCTAGTAACACATTTAATACATGAACTTTAACATTTAAACAACATTTAATCAACCAAAATCAAGGATTAAACTAACCCATTTCAAGTGTTCATGCTAGTTACTCCAAAACAACAAATCCAGCAAACAAATCACATATTCATGATAGAATTGAGCCATAAACACTAACTAACACCATTTCAAGTCTATAAATCGAATTAGAGAAATCTAGAGTTTTAGAAATGTTACCCAAACGAGATGAAATTGGTACCAAAATGTAGAGGACGATGAGAGGATCACGAAAATGTAATTTGTTTTGATGTTTACTTGCTAGATGGAATTTAGATGATGATTCTTTAAAAAAGAAGAAGATGGAGAAAATATGGAAGTAAGAAAAAGAGAGAAATGGTGGAAGATGGAAATGAGTGGTGGGTGGTGACTTTGACCATTTGACCTAGTTACCACATTGGTCAATTGGCAAAGTTGGTCCCTCGAGTTTAAAAGCAGGTGCGGGAATTTACCGAATGAATATTTAAAAAAAAACGCTAGAGTAAACGTGAGATGTTATAATTAAATAACGGGAATATTAGGAACGTTAGTTAACGAAAGGTACGAATTTAGACAACGGAAGATATTATCTGAAAAGAAAAGACGGTGTTAAAATAAATTTAACGGAATAAAATAAATTTAACGGAAAATGCGGGATGTTACATTACCCACACCTTAAAAGAAATTTCGTCCCGAAATTTAGTTGGAAGTAGTAGTCGTTGTTTCTTCCTCGAGATCTTGCGTTGTCAATTCTACGATTAAGTGAAGGTACTTCCTTGGGTATTTCAACGAACTTCGACAGTCGGGATTTCACGTTGTCTCAGAGTTTGGTTTCACGAGTCAATATTTCAACCGGTTCTCCTAGGAAGGGAAGTTTGTCATCGATAGTAAGCTTATCGAACGGAATAACAAGTTCTTGTTTCGCAAGACACATCTTTAAGTTTGATACACAGAATGTAGGATGAACGGAATTTGTTTGAGTTGGAAATTCGAAACGGTAAGCAACGGGTCCAATACGCCCCAAGATTTCAAAAGGATTAATGTATCGCGGATCTAGCTTTTTATGTTTCCCGAAACGGATTACACCTTTTCAAGTTGAGACTTTTAACTTTACGCGGTCACTCACTTGGAATTCGAGAGGTTTACGTCTAACATCAGCATAGCTCTTTTGGCGACTACGGGCCATCTTGAGTCTTTCTCGGGTTTGAACAAATTTCTCGGTTGTTTCATGAATGAGTTCGGGTCCGGTGATTTTCTTGTCACCTACTTCGGTTCAACAATTAAGAAAACAACAATTGCGGC
Organism: Rutidosis leptorrhynchoides; assembly: GCF_046630445.1. Lineage (NCBI taxonomy): Eukaryota > Viridiplantae > Streptophyta > Magnoliopsida > Asterales > Asteraceae > Rutidosis > Rutidosis leptorrhynchoides. Next base: position 598,040,319 of record NC_092336.1, on the reverse strand, counting down.
TATATGAGTTTCGAAAAGGTGCAGCGTTAATACACGAGTGATAGCTATCGTTGTAAGAAGAATTAATTAAAGGCAACAATACAAGTTCGTGATATGTTTTCCAAGGTTTGAATCGTACGTTTGCTTGGTCAGTCGGTTTGTGGTTGATACGCCGTACTCATGTCTAAACGTGGTCCCGAGGCTTTTTGTAAGGCACCCCAAAAATCTAGAAGTGAAACGAGAATCTCGATCCGAGACGAGGTACATTCCTTTAAGATATATTTGAACAAGTTTTTGTTTCTCAAGAAATTCGCGTCGCGGAAGATTTATCGGTTTCCGAAAACGTTCGCTAGGACTATTCACCCTCGCGGCGAATACTAGTATAACGTGAAGAGTCTCTCTCTCCATTGAGAATTTAGATAAAAGGTTTCCGTATACAGAAGTACGAGTGTAATGCGAGAGAAATTTACGCCTCCATGTGAGCATATCAAGCATATTGTAGTTCGTCGATAAAACTGTGCGAAAACGAGATAGTATACACGTGTAACATATGTTTGAAGTTGAAAGAATTTGTCATTCATTCGGAAGCATTAATATGGTTCGACAATAATCGAAGGTGTGTCCTTGGTATGGTTGTCATCAATATTCTCGGAGTTTTCGGATGTCCAACAAAAAGATTGAAGTCATGTACATGGCACATGGTGGTGATTAGGTTGATCGAGTCCAATCACCATCACGAGTCATTAGAACTTTGGTATGACTTACTATAATATAACCACATTGATCGAGTGTCGTTATATTACACTAACTCATACCTCCATTCCCACATCACTCCATAATATCAAGTTCGTGTAATCGTGAAGATTTAAAATGAACAAAGCGTGACGACATCTCTAACGTGACTCGTATCGAATCGAAAGAACTAGTGAAACTCTGAAGATGCATTTCCCGAGGGAAGTGTATAAATAATTGTTCACGTAAATGCGGTTCAAGTCAAACAATAATGTCTTTAGGTACGAAAAGAGTAACGAATTATGATAATGAATAGTACGTAACCGTAGTGATAAATAGTGACGATGATACTCATCTAAAGTAGTGGTGGTAACTTTACAGCACTTGTGGATAGTAAGCTGAGACGGGGTGAATAACAACGTGGGAGACAGCGTTCCCGAACTAGTATCACTAATGAAGTCGTCGTCCTCCTTACGCGTATGAATCTTAAGTTTACGTGTGTTACCAGAAAATGGCAGAGTACGAGTTCGTATGAATGAAAATTTGGTACCATTAAGGAGTTCACCTAAGAAAGATTCAAGTATGAATGCACAAGTAGTCAAGTACTATCTATAGCAAATGCAAGTCAGAATGCAATGGTTAACTATCCGGTTGTAGTCTAGATTCACTAATGCGTCCTAACGACTCTGTCAGACACACTAATGCACATCCTAGTTCCCTACAACCAACGCTCTGATACCATCTGTAGTGACCCGACAAAATCGTCATTGACGGCGCCGTTAACTTAGGTCCCGTTACGTGGTCATAGTCCCTATATGAGACGCGTTTGACCAAAATTATGTCGCATTCATTTGAAACGTACAAGACTTGCAAAGTTTAGTTTACCAAACGGATCGACAACAAGTTTAAGTTTACTAAATATGTAAAGTATAAATGAAATAATTTGCGACATAATTAGTTTAAAATCACGGTTGCTATAAATAGCGTAAGTATGTATGCTTTAAATTTGAATCCAAAAGTGCTATCGCTAGCGTATGCATGTATGCTTGACTCCAAGCAAGTAATCAAAGTGTATGCTTGACTCCAAGCAAGTATGAGTGTACGCGGAAGCATGTATCAAATAGCCAATCATGAACCTCGAGTGCACGAGTATAAATGTACTTCACAAAGTAAACGTGTGCATGAAAGTTGCTTAGCCTTGACCTAAACAAGTAAGTTGTATCAATTAACCGGTTACGACACATGGTCGGTCGAAATGTGTTCAATTAGTCCTATGGCTCGTTACGACTCGATTATGTAGCATGTGAATCACGTTGTCAAGTTTCATGCAAGAATCAAGTATAAAATAAGATTAGAACGATTGCATAAGTGTTTTGTTAAGTTTGACTAAAAGTCAAACTTGGTCAAAGTCAACGAAAAAGTCAACGGGGTGGGGTCGGGTATCCGACAATTTTTCTGAGGTTTTTAATCATATATAAGCATGTTGGCCAAGTTTCATGTTGATCGGGGATGCGTAGCATAGTTAGAATTAAACAAAAATGCGTATTTTTGGACAGTCGGGGCCCGGAGCGGCGCTCAGAATGGCTGTTCAGCAAGTCTGGCAGTTTTTGAACACTCAAGCACGAATCCAACTTCAAACAAACATAACTTATGAACCGTAAATATTCAAAATACGTATCTTATATCGTTGGAAAGGTAATTTAAAGAGGAATACAACTAAACACATTTCATCAATCAAATCCATCATTAACAATAATGAAAACCTCAATAAATGATCATTATTTAACGTTTCAAGCTCAAAAATGCAAATGGTGATTCGGGAATCCAATTTATGCATACGATACGCCGTTTTGAAGGTAATGAAACATACAATACAACTAAACACTTACTAACAACATTTCATAGCATTCAATGCGTCAAAAGTTCGTTTTAAAGTTCATCAAACCCTAACCAAAATCATGAATTCAACCATTTTGCAAATGAAGCTTTTCTAAATCAACCAACACATCAAATTGAAGCTAATGATGCTAGTAACACATTTAATACATGAACTTTAACATTTAAACAACATTTAATCAACCAAAATCAAGGATTAAACTAACCCATTTCAAGTGTTCATGCTAGTTACTCCAAAACAACAAATCCAGCAAACAAATCACATATTCATGATAGAATTGAGCCATAAACACTAACTAACACCATTTCAAGTCTATAAATCGAATTAGAGAAATCTAGAGTTTTAGAAATGTTACCCAAACGAGATGAAATTGGTACCAAAATGTAGAGGATGATGAGAGGATCACGAAAATGTAATTTGTTTTGATGTTTACTTGCTAGATGGAATTTAGATGATGATTCTTTAAAAAAGAAGAAGATGGAGAAAATATGGAAGTAAGAAAAAGAGAGAAATGGTGGAAGATGGAAATGAGTGGTGGGTGGTGACTTTGACCATTTGACCTAGTTACCACATTGGTCAATTGGCAAAGTTGGTCCCTCGAGTTTAAAAGCAGGTGCGGGAATTTACCGAATGAATATTTTAAAAAAAACGCTAGAGTAAACGTGAGATGTTATAATTAAATAACGGGAATATTAGGAACGTTAGTTAACGAAAGGTATGAATTTAGATAACGGAAGATATTATCTGAAAAGAAAAGACGGTGTTAAAATAAATTTAACGGAAAATGCGGGATGTTACATTACCCACACCTTAAAAGAAATTTCGTCCCGAAATTTAGTTGGAAGTAGTAGTCGTTGTTTCTTCCTCGAGATCTTGCGTTGTCAATTCTATGATTAAGTGAAGGTACTTCCTTAGGTATTTCAACGAACTTCGACAGTCGGGATTTCACGTTGTCTCAGAGTTTGGTTTCACGAGTCAATATTTCAACCGGTTCTCCTAGGAAGGGAAGTTTGTCATCGATAGTAAGCTTATCGAACGGAATAACAAGTTCTTGTTTCGCAAGACACGTCTTTAAGTTTGATACACAGAATGTAGGATGAACGGAATTTGTTTGAGTTGGGAATTCGAAACGGTAAGCAACGGGTCCAATACGCCCCAAGATTTCAAAAGGATTAATGTATCGCGGATCTAGCTTTTTACGTTTCCCGAAACGGATTACACCTTTTCAAGTTGAGACTTTTAACTTTACGCGGTCACTCACTTGGAATTCGAGAGGTTTACGTCTAACATCAGCATAGCTCTTTTGGCGACTACGGGCCATCTTGAGTCTTTCTCGGGTTTGAACAAATTTCTCGGTTGTTTCATGAATGAGTTCGGGTCCGGTGATTTTCTTGTCACCTACTTCGGTTCAACAATTAAGAAAACGACAATTGCGGCTATATGAGTTTCGAAAAGGTGCAGCGTTAATACACGAGTGATAGCTATCGTTGTAAGAGGAATTAATTAAAGGCAACAATACAAGTTCGTGATATGTTTTCCAAGGTTTGAATCGTACGTTTGCTTAGTCAGTCGGTTTGTGGTTGATACGCCGTACTCATGTCTAAACGTGGTCCCGAGGCTTTTTGTAAGGCACCCCAAAAATCTAGAAGTGAAACGAGAATCTCGATCCGAGACGAGGTACATTCCTTTAAGATATATTTGAACAAGTTTTTGTTTCTCAAGAAATTCGCGTCGCGGAAGATTTATCGGTTTCCGAAAACGTTCGCTAGGACTATTCACCCTCGCGGCGAATACTAGTATAACGTGAAGAGTCTCTCTCTCCATTGAGAATTTAGATAAAAGGTTTCCGTATACAGAAGTACGAGTGTAATGCGAGAGAAATTTACGCCTCGATGTGAGCATATCAAGCATATTGTAGTTCGTCGATAAAACTGTGCGAAAACGAGATAGTATACACGTGTAACATATGTTTGAAGTTGAAAGAATTTGTCATTCATTCGGAAGCATTAATATGGTTCGACAATAATCGAAGGTGTGTCCTAGGTATGGTTGTCATCAATATTCTCGGAGTTTTCGGATGTCCAACAAAAAGATTGAAGTCATGTACATGGCACATGGTGGTGATTAGGTTGATCGAGTCCAATCACCATCACGAGTCATTAGAACTTTGGTATGACTTACTATAATATAACCACGTTGATCGAGTGTCGTTATATTACACTAACTCATACCTCCATTCCCACATCACTCCATAATATCAAGTTCGTGTAATCGTGAAGATTTAAAATGAACAAAGCGTGACGATATCTCTAACGTGACTCGTATCGAATCGAAAGAACTAGTGCAACTCTGAAGATGCATTTCCCGAGGGAAGTGTATAAATAATTGTTCACGTCAATGCGGTTCAAGTCAAACAATAATGTCTTTAGGTACGAAAAGAGTAACGAATTATGATAACGAATAGTACGTAACCGTAGTGATAAATAGTGACGATGATACTCATCTAAAGTAGTGGTGGTAACTTTACAGCACTTGTGGATAGTAAGCTAAGACGGGGTGAATAACAACGTGGAAGACAGCGTTCCCGAACTAGTATCACTAATGAAGTCGTCGTCCTCCTTACGCGTATGAATCTTAAGTTTACGTGTGTTACCAGAAAATGGCAGAGTACGAGTTCGTATGAATGAAAATTTGGTACCATTAAGGAGTTCACCTAAGAAAGATTCAAGTATGAATGCACAAGTAGTCAAGTAAGTGCTATCTATAGCAAATGCAAGTCAGAATGCAATGGTTAACTATCCGGTTGTAGTCTAGATTCACTAATGCGTCATAACGACTCTGTCAGACACACTAATGCACATCCTAGTTCCCTACAACCAACGCTCTGATACCATCTGTAGTGACCCGACAAAATCGTCATTGACGGCGCCGTTAACTTAGGTCCCGTTACGTGGTCATAGTCCCTATATGAGACGCGTTTGACCAAAATTATGTCGCATTCATTTGAAACGTACAAGACTTGCAAAGTTTAGTTTACCAAACGGATCGACAACAAGTTTAAGTTTACTAAATATGTAAAGTATAAATGAAATAATTTGCGACATAATTAGTTTAAAATCACGGTTGCTATAAATAGCGTAAGTATGTATGCTTTAAATTTGAATCCAAAAGTGCTATCGCTAGCGTATGCATGTATGCTTGACTCCAAGCAAGTAATCAAAGTGTATGCTTGACTCCAAGTAAGTATGAGTGTACGCGGAAGCATGTATCAAATAGCCAATCATGAACCTCGAGTGCACGAGTATAAATGTACTTCACAAAGTAAACGTGTGCATGAAAGTTTCTTAGCCTTGACCTAAACAAGTAAGTTGTATCAATTAACCGGTTACCACACATGGTCGGTCGAAATGTGTTCAATTAGTCCTATGGCTCGTTACGACTCGATTATGTAGCATGTGAATCACGTTGTCAAGTTTCATGCAAGAATCATGTATAAAATAAGATTAGAACGATTGCATAATTGTTTTGTTAAGTTTGACTAAAAGTCAAACTTGGTCAAAGTCAATGAAAAAGTTAACGGGGTCGGGTCGGGTATCCGACAATTTTTCTGAGGTTTTTAATCATATATAAGCATGTTGGCCTAGTTTCATATTGATCGGGGGTGTGTAGCATAGTTAGAATTAAATAAAAATGCGTATTTTTTGACAGCTGGGGCCCGGAGCGGTGCTCAGAATGGCTGTTCAGCAAGTCTGGCAGTTTTTGAACACTCAAGCACGAATCCAACTTCAAACAACCATAACTTATGAACCGTAAACATTCAAAACCCGTATCTTATATCGTTGGACAGGTAATTTAAATAGGAACACAACTAAACACATTTCATCAATCAAATCCATCATTAACAACAATGAAAACCTCAATAAATGATCATTATTTAACGTTTCAAGCTCAAAAATGCAAACGGTGATTCGGGAATCCAATTTACTCATACGATATGCCGTTTTGAAGGTAATAAAACATACAATATAACTAAACACTTACTAACAACATTTCATAGCATTCAATGCGTCAAAAGTTTGTTTTAAAGTTCATCAAACCCTAACCAAAATCATGAATTCAACCATTTTGCAAATGAAGCTTTTCTAAATCAACCAACACATCAAATTGAAGCTAATGATGCTAGTAACACATTTAATACATGAACTTTAACATTTAAACAACATTTAATCAACTAAAATCAAGGATTAAACTAACCCATTTCAAGTGTTCATGCTAGTTACTCTAAAACAACAAATCCAGCAAACAAATCACATATTCATGTTAGAATTGAGCCATAGACACTAACTAACACCATTTCAAGTCTATAAATTGAATTAGAGAAATCTAGAGTTTTAGAAATGTTACCCAAACGAGATGAAATTAGTACCAAAATGTAGAGTATGATGAGAGGATCACGAAAATGTAATTTGTTTTGATGTTTACTTGCTAGATGGGATTTAGATGATGATTCTTTAAAAAAGAAGAAGATGGAGAAAATACGGAAGTAAGAAAAAGAGAGAAATGGTGGAAGATGGAAATGAGTGGTGGGTGGTGACTTTGACCATTTGACCTAGTTACCACATTGGTCAATTGGCAAAGTTGGTCCCTCGAGTTTAAAAGCGGGTGCGGGAATTTACCAAACGAAGATTTAAAAAAAAACGCTAGAGTAAACGTGAGATGTTATAATTAAATAACGGGAATATTAGGAACGTTAGTTAACGAAAGGTACGAATTTAGATAACGGAAGATATTATCTGAAAAGAAAAGACGGTGTTAAAATAAATTTAACGGAAAAATGTGGGATGTTACATTACCCACACCTTAAAAGAAATTTCGTCCCGAAATTTAGTTGGAAGTAGTAGTCGTTGTTTCTTCCTCGAGATCTTGCGTTGTCAATTCTACGATTAAGTGAAGGTACTTCCTTGGGTATTTCAACGAACTTCGACAGTCGGGATTTCACGTTGTCTCAGAGTTTGGTTTCATGAGTCAATATTTCAACCGGTTCTCCTAGGAAGGGAAGTTTGTCATCGATAGTAAGCTTATCGAACGGAATAACAAGTTCTTGTTTCGCAAGACACGTCTTTAAGTTTGATACACAGAATGTAGGATGAACGGAATTTGTTTGAGTTAGGAATTCGAAACGGTAAGCAACGGGTCCAATACGCCCCAAGATTTCAAAAGGATTAATGTATCGCGGATCTAACTTTTTACGTTTCCCGAAACGGATTACACCTTTTCAAGTTGAGACTTTTAACTTTACGCGATCACTCACTTGGAATTCGAGAGGTTTACGTCTAACATCAGCATAGCTCTTTTGGCGACTACGGGCCATCTTGAGTCTTTCTCGGGTTTGAACAAATTTCTCGGTTGTTTCATGAATGAGTTCGGGTCCGGTGATTTTCTTGTCACCTACTTCGGTTCAACAATTAATAAAACGACAATTGCGGCTATATGAGTTTCGAAAAGGTGCAGCGTTAATACATGAGTGATAGCTATCGTTGTAAGAGGAATCAATTAAAGGCAACAATACAAGTTCGTGATATGTTTTCCAAGCTTTGAATCGTACGTTTGCTTGGTCAGTCGGTTTGTGGTTGATACGCCGTACTCATGTCTAAACGTGGTCCCGAGGCTTTTTGTAAGGCACCCCAAAAATCTAGAAGTGAAACGAGAATCTCGATCCGAGACGAGGTACATTCCTTTAAGATATATTTGAACAAGTTTTTGTTTCTCAAGAAATTCGCGTCGCGGAAGATTTATCGGTTTCCGAAAACGTTCGCTAGGACTATTCACCCTCGCGGCGAATACTAGTATAACGTGAAGAGTCTCTCTCTCCATTGAGAATTTAGATAAAAGGTTTCCGTATACAGAAGTACGAGTGTAATGCGAGAGAAATTTATGCCTCGATGTGAGCATATCAAGCATATTGTAGTTCGTCGATAAAACTGTGCGAAAACGAGATAGTATACACGTGTAACATATGTTTGAAGTTGAAAGAATTTGTCATTCATTCGGAAGCATTAATATGGTTCGACAATAATCGAAGGTGTGTCCTTGGTATGGTTGTCATCAATATTCTCGGAGTTTTCGGATGTCCAACAAAAAGATTGAAGTCATGTACATGGCACATGGTGGTGATTAGGTTGATCGAGTCCAATCACCATCACGAGTCATTAGAACTTTGGTATGACTTACTATAATATAACCACGTTGATCGAGTGTCGTTATATTACACTAACTCATACATCCATTCCCACATCACTCCATAATATCAAGTTCGTGTAATCGTGAAGATTTAAAATGAACAAAGCGTGACGACATCTCTAACGTGACTCGTATCGAATCAAAAGAAGTAGTGCAACTCTGAAGATGCGTTTCCCGAGGGAAGTGTATAAATGATTGTTCAAGTCAATGCGGTTCAATTCAAACAATAATGTCTTTAGGTACGAAAAGAGTAACGAATTATGATAACGAATAGTACGTAACCGTAGTAATAAATAGTGACGATGATACTCATCTAAAGTAGTGGTGGTAACTTTACAACACTTGTGGATAGTAAGCTGAGACGGGGTGAATAACAACGTGGGAGACAGAGTTCCCGAACTAGTATCACTAATGAAGTCATCGTCCTCCTTACGCGTATGAATCTTAAGTTTACGTGTGTTACCAGAAAATGGCAGAGTACGAGTTCGTATGAATGAAAATTTGGTACCATTAAGGAGTTCACCTAAGAAAGATTCAAGTATGAATGCACAAGTAGTCAAGTAAGTGCTATTTATAGCAAATGCAAGTCAGAATGCAATGGTTAACTATCCGGTTGTAGTCTAGATTCACTAATGCGTCCTAACGACTCTGTCAGATACACTAATGCACATCCTAGTTCCCTACAACCAACGCTCTGATACCATCTGTAGCGACCCGACAAAATCGTCATTGACGGCGCCGTTAACTTAGGTCCCGTTACGTGGTCATAGTCCCTATATGAGACGCGTTTGACCAAAATTATGTCGCATTCATTTGAAACGTACAAGACTTGCAAAGTTTAGTTTACCAAACGGATCGACAACAAGTTTAAGTTTACAACATATGTAAACTATAAATGAAATAATTTGCGACATAATTAGTTTAAAATCACGGTTGCTATAAATAGCGTAAGTATGTATGCTTTAAATTTGAATCCAAAAGTGCTATCGCTAGCGTATACATGTATGCTTGACTCCAAGCAAGTAATCAAAGTGTATGCATGTATGCTTGACTCCAAGCAATTATGAGTGTACGCGGAAGCATGTATCAAATAGCCAATCATGAACCTCGAGTGCACGAGTATGTACTTCACAAAGTAAACGTGTGCATGAAAGTTGCTTAGCCTTGACCTAAACAAGTAAGTTATATCAATTAACCGGTTACGACACATGGTCGGTCAAAATGTGTTCAATTAGTCCTATGGCTCGTTACGACTCGATTATGTAGCATGTGAATCACGTTGCCAAGTTTCATGCAAGAATCAAGTATAAAATAAGATTAGAACAATTGCATAAGTGTTTTGTTAAGTTTGACTAAAAGTCAAACTTGGTCAAATTCATCGATAAAGTCAACGGGGTCGGGTCGGGTATCCGACAATTTTTCTGAGGTTTTTAATCATATATAAGCATATTGGCCAAGTTTCATGTTGATCGGGGGTGCGTAGCATAGTTAGAATTAAATGAAAATGCATATTTTTGGACAGCCGGGGCCCGGAGCGGCACTCCGGAACCCTGAGCGGCGCTCAGAATGGCTTTTCAGCAAGTCTGACAGTTTTTGAACACTCAAGCACGAATCCAACTTCAAACAACCATAACTTATGAACCGTAAACATTCAAAACACGTATCTTATATCGTTGGAAAGGTAATTTAAATAGGAATACAACTAAACACATTTCATCAATCAAATCCGTCATTAAAAATAATGAAAAACTTAATAAATGATCATTATTTAATGTTTCAAGCTCAAAAATGCAAATGGTGATTCGGGAATCCAATTTACGCATACGATACGCCGTTTTGAAGGTAATGAAACATACAATACAACTAAACACTTACTAACAACATTTCATAGCATTCAATGCGTTAAAAGTTCGTTTTAAAGTTCATCAAACCCTAACCAAAATCATGAATTCAACCATTTTGCAAATGAAGCTTTTCTAAATCAACCAACACATCAAATTGAAGCTAGTGATGCTAGTAACACATTTAATACATGAACTTTAACATTTAAACAACATTTAATCAACCAAAATCAAGGATTAAACTAACCCATTTCAAGTGTTCATGCTAGTTACTCCAAAACAACAAATCCAGCAAACAAATCACATATTCATGTTAGAATTGAGCCATAGACACTAACTAACACCATTTCAAGTCTATAAATCGAATTAGAGAAATCTAGAGTTTTAGAAATGTTACCCAAACGGGATGAAATTGGTACCAAAATGTAGAGGATGATGAGAGGATCACGAAAATGTAATTTGTTTTTATGTTTACTTGCTAGATGGGATTTAGATGATGATTCTTTACAAAAGAAGAAGATGGAGAAAATATGGAAGTAAGAAAAAGAGAGAAATGGTGGAAGATGGAAATGAGTTGTGGGTAGTGACTTTGACCATTTGATCTAGTTACCACATTGGTCAATTGGCAAAGTTGGTCCCTCGAGTTTAAAATCGGGTGCAGGAATTTACCGAACGAATATTTAAAAAAAAACGCTAGAGTAAATGTGAGATGATATAATTAAATAACGGGAATATTAGGAACGTTAGTTAACGAAAGGTACGAATTTAGATAACGGAAGATATTATCTGAAAAGAAAAGACGGTGTTAAAATAAATTTAACGGAAAAATGTGGGATGTTACATTACCCACACCTTAAAAGAAATTTTGTCCCGAAATTTAGTTGGAAGTAGTAGTCGTTGTTTCTTCCTCAAGATCTTGCGTTGTCAATTCTACTGTTAAGTGAAGGTACTTCCTTAGGTATTTCAACGAATTTCGACAGTCGGGATTTCACGTTGTCTCAGAGTTTGGTTTCACGAGTCAATATTTCAACCGGTTCTCCTAGGAAGGGAAGTTTGTCATAGATAGTAAACTTATGGAACGAAATAACAAGTTCTTGTTTCGTAAGACACGTCTTTAAGTTTGATACACAGAATGTAGGATGAACGGAATTCGTTTAAGTTGGGAATTCGAAACGGTAAGCAACGGGTCCAATACGCCCCAAGATTTCAAAAGGATTAATGTATCGCGGATCTAGCTTTCTACGTTTTCCGAAACGGATTACAACTTTTCAAGGTGCGACTTTTAACATTACGCTGTCACTCACTTGGAATTCAAGAGGTTTACATCTATCATCGGCATAGCTCTTTTGGTGACTACAGGCTATCTTGAGTCTTTCTCGGGTTTGAACAAATTTCTCGGTTGTTTCATGAATGAGTTCAGGTCCGGTGGTTGGCTTGTCACCTACTTCGGTTCAACAATTAAGAAAACAACAATTGCGGCTATATGAGTTTCGAGAAGGTGCGACGTTAATGTGATAGCTATCGTTGTAAGAGGAATTAATTAAAGGCAACAATACAAGTTCGTGATATGTTTTCCAAGGTTTGAATCGTACGTTTGCTTGGTCAGTCTGTTTGTGGTTGATACGTCGTACTCATTGTAGTGACCAGAACTTTTCCATGTTTATATATATTAAATGAAATTGATATTTACATGATTAAGTGTTTCCAACATGTTAAGCAATCAAACTTGTTAAGACTTGATTAATTGAAATAGGTTTTATATAGACAATTGACCACCCAAGTTGACCGGAAATTCACGAACGTTAAAACTTGTAAAAACTATATGATGACATATATATGGTTATATATATAGTTAACATGATATTATGATAAGTAAGTATCTCATTAGGTATTTTAACAAGGAGTTATATACATAAAAATGAGACTATTGAATTAAGAAACTCGAAAACGGTATAAATAACAATTATCGTTATAACAACGTCTTACTAATTACATATGAATCATTTTAAGATATTGTTACACTATATATAAACATGATAAATGATAAGTAAACATGTCACTAAGTGTATTAACAATGAACTACATATGTAAAAAATAAGACTACTAACTTAATGATTTTGAAACGAGACATATATGTAACGATTATCGTTGTAACGACATTTAAATGTATATATATCATATTAAGATATATTAATACATCATAATATCATGATAATGTAATAATTTAACATCTCATTAGACATAATAAACAATGAGTTAACAACATTTAACAAGATCGTTAACTTAAAGGTTTCAAAACAACATTTACATGTAACGACTAACTATGACTTAACGACTCCGTTAAAATGTATATACATGTAGTATATTTAAATGTATTTAAACACTTTTGAAAGACTTCAAGACACTTATCAAAGTACTTCTACTTAACAAAAATTCTTACAATTACATCCTCATTCATTTTCATCAATAATTCTACTCGTATGTACTCGTATTTGTACTCGTACAATACACAGCTTCTAAATATATTTACTATTGGTATATACACTCCAATGATCAGCTCTTAGCAGCCCTTGTGAGTCACCTAACCATGTGGGAACCATCATTTAACATCTAGCATGAAATATCTCTCAAAATTACAAACTAATGGAGCCTATATGGAAGCACCAAATTCACTTGAACTAGCATACTCACAAACACATTCACTTTGCAATTTTCTTGAATCAAATTACTCTATATCAAGTGTTCTTCCTTTGTTCTAAGTGTTCTTCATCATCTTCAACAAAAATCTAGCTCAATCTAGTTCATAAATCCATACATAAACCAAGATACAAAACAACTACTCAAGAACACACCAACAACACTTCCAAGTTTGCTAGCTTACTTCCAATCTTGCAAATCCACTTTGAGTGATCATCCAACCTCATGAAATCTTTCTTAATTACAGTAAGATATCTCTCTAATACAAGGTAGTACTAATATTCAAACTTTGATTCAATTTCTATAACTATAACAATCTTATTTCGAGTGAAAATCTTACTTGAACTTGTTTTCGTGTCATGATTTTGCTTCAAGAACTTTCAAGCCATCCAAAGATCCTTTGAAGCTAGATCTATTTTTCTTATTTCCAGTAGGTTTATCCACAAAACCTGAGGTAGTAATGATGTTCATAACATCATTACATTCATATATATAAAACTACCTCACTCGAAGGTTTAAACTTGTAATCACTAGAACATAGTTTAGTTAATTCTAAACTTGTTCGCAAACAAAAGTTAATCCTTCTAACTTGACTTTTAAAATCAACTAAACACATGTTATATATCTATATGATATGCTAACTTAATTATTTAAAACCTGAAAACACGAAAAACACCGTAAAACCGGATATACGCCGTCGTAGTAACACCGCGGGCTGTTTTGGGCTAGTTAATTAAAAACTATGATAAACTTTGATTTAAAAGTTGTTCTTCTGAGAAAATTATTTTTCTTATGAACATGAAACTATATCCAAAAATCATGATTAAACTCAAAGTGGAAGTATGTTTTCCAAAATGGTCATCTAGACGTCGTTCTTTCGACTGAAATGACTACCTTTATAAAAACGACTTGTAACATGTATTTTCAACTATAAACTTATACTTATTCTATTTATATTCATAAACTTAAGTTCAATATGAAACCATAGCAACTTGAATCACTCAAAACGGATTTAAAACGAAGAAGTTATGGGTAAAACAAGATTGGATAATTTTGCTTGTTGTAGCTACGTGAAAATTGATAACAAATCTATATTAATCATATCCTAGCTAACTCATATTGTATTATACATGTATTCTAATATATTATGTAATCTTGGGATACCATAGACACGTATGCAAATGTTTTGACATATCATATCGACCCATGTATATATATTATTTGGAACAACCATAGACACTCTATAATATAACCACGTTGATCGAGTGTCGTTATATTACACTAACTCATACATCCATTCCCACATCACTCCATAATATCAAGTTCGTGTAATCGTGAAGATTTAAAATGAACAAAGCGTGACGACATCTCTAACGTGACTCGTATCGAATCAAAAGAAGTAGTGCAACTCTGAAGATGCGTTTCCCGAGGGAAGTGTATAAATGATTGTTCAAGTCAATGCGGTTCAAGTCAAACAATAATGTCTTTAGGTACGAAAAGAGTAACGAATTATGTAACGAATAGTACGTAACCGTAGTAATAAATAGTGACGATGATACTCATCTAAAGTAGTGGTGGTAACTTTACAACACTTGTGGATAGTAAGCTGAGACAGGGTGAATAACAACGTGGGAGACAGAGTTCCCGAACTAGTATCACTAACGAAGTCATCGTCCTCCTTACGCGTATGAATCTTAAGTTTACGTGTGTAACCAGAAAATGGCAGAGTACGAGTTCGTATGAATGAAAATTTGGTACCATTAAGGAGTTCACCTAAGAAAGATTCAAGTATGAATGCACAAGTAGTCAAGTAAGTGCTATTTATAGCAAATGCAAGTTAGAATGCAATGGTTAACTATCCGGTTGTAGTCTAGATTCACTAATGCGTCCTAACGACTCTGTCAGATGCACTAATGCACATCCTAGTTCCCTACAACCAACGCTCTGATACCATCTGTAGCGACCCGACAAAATCGTCATTGACGGCGCCGTTAACTTAGGTCCCGTTACGTGGTCATAGTCCCTATATGAGACGCGTTTGACCAAAATTATGTCGCATTCATTTGAAACGTACAAGACTTGCAAAGTTTAGTTTACCAAACGGATCGACAACAAGTTTAAGTTTACAACATATGTAAAGTATAAATGAAATAATTTGCGACATAATTAGTTTAAAATCACGGTTGCTATAAATAGCGTAAGTATGTATGCTTTAAATTTGAATCCAAAAGTGCTATCGCTAGCGTATACATGTATGCTTGACTCCAAGCAAGTAATCAAAGTGTATGCATGTATGCTTGACTCCAAGCAATTATGAGTGTACGCGGAAGCATGTATCAAATAGCCAATCATGAACCTCGAGTGCACGAGTATGTACTTCACAAAGTAAACGTGTGCATGAAAGTTGCTTAGCCTTGACCTAAACAAGTAAGTTATATCAATTATCCGGTTACGACACATGGTCGGTCGAAATGTGTTCAATTAGTCATATGGCTCGTTACGACTCGATTATGTAGCATGTGAATCACGTTGTCAAGTTTCATGCAAGAATCAAGTATAAAATAAGATTAGAACAATTGCATAAGTGTTTTGTTAAGTTTAACTAAAAGTCAAACTTGGTCAAAGTCATCGATAAAGTCAACGGGGTCGGGTCGGGTATCCGACAATTTTTCTGAGGTTTTTAATCATATATAAGCATATTGGCCAAGTTTCATGTTGATCGGGGGTGCGTAGCATAGTTAGAATTAAATGAAAATGCATATTTTTGGACAGCCGGGGCCCGGAGCGGCACTCCGGAACCCTGAGCGGCGCTCAGAATGGCTTTTCAGCAAGTCTGACAGTTTTTGAACACTCAAGCACGAATCCAACTTCAAACAACCATAACTTATGAACCGTAAACATTCAAAACACGTATCTTATATCGTTGGAAAGGTAATTTAAAGAGGAATACAACTAAACACATTTCATCAATCAAATCCGTCATTAAAAATAATGAAAAACTTAATAAATGATCATTATTTAATGTTTCAAGCTCAAAAATGCAAATGGTGATTCGGGAATCCAATTTACGCATACGATACGCCGTTTTGAAGGTAATGAAACATACAATACAACTAAACACTTACTAACAACATTTCATAGCATTCAATGCGTCAAAAGTTCGTTTTAAAGTTCATCAAACCCTAACCAAAATCATGAATTCAACCATTTTGCAAATGAAGCTTTTCTAAATCAACCAACACATCAAATTGAAGCTAGTGATGCTAGTAACACATTTAATACATGAACTTTAACATTTAAACAACATTTAATCAACCAAAATCAAGGATTAAACTAACCCATTTCAAGTGTTCATGCTAGTTACTCCAAAACAACAAATCCAGCAAACAAATCACATATTCATGTTAGAATTGAGCCATAGACACTAACTAACACCATTTCAAGTCTATAAATCGAATTAGAGAAATCTAGAGTTTTAGAAATGTTACCCAAACGGGATGAAATTGGTACCAAAATGTAGAGGATGATGAGAGGATCACGAAAATGTAATTTGTTTTTATGTTTACTTGCTAGATGGGATTTAGATGATGATTCTTTACAAAAGAAGAAGATGGAGAAAATATGGAAGTAAGAAAAAGAGAGAAATGGTGGAAGATGGAAATGAGTTGTGGGTAGTGACTTTGACCATTTGACCTAGTTACCACATTGGTCAATTGGCAAAGTTGGTCCCTCGAGTTTAAAATCGGGTGCAGGAATTTACCGAACGAATATTTAAAAAAAAAAACGCTAGAGTAAATGTGAGATGATATAATTAAATAACGGGAATATTAGGAACGTTAGTTAACGAAAGGTACGAATTTAGATAACGGAAGATATTATCTGAAAAGAAAAGACGGTGTTAAAATAAATTTAACGGAAAAATGTGGGATGTTACATTACCCACACCTTAAAAGAAATTTCGTCCCGAAATTTAGTTGGAAGTAGTAGTCGTTGTTTCTTCCTCAAGATCTTGCGTTGTCAATTCTACTGTTAAGTGAAGGTACTTCCTTAGGTATTTCAACGAATTTTGACAGTCGGGATTTCACGTTGTCTCAGAGTTTGGTTTCACGAGTCAATATTTCAACCGGTTCTCCTAGGAAGGGAAGTTTGTCATAGATAGTAAACTTATGGAACGAAATAACAAGTTCTTGTTTCGTAAGACACGTCTTTAAGTTTGATACACAGAATGTAGGATGAACGGAATTTGTTTAAGTTGGGAATTCGAAACGGTAAGCAACGGGTCCAATACGCCCCAAGATTTCAAAAGGATTAATGTATCGCGGATCTAGCTTTCTACGTTTTCCGAAACGGATTACAACTTTTCAAGGTGCGACTTTTAACATTACGCTATCACTCACTTGGAATTCAAGAGGTTTACATCTATCATCGGCATAGCTCTTTTGGTGACTACGGGCTGTCTTGAGTCTTTCTCGGGGTTGAACAAATTTCTCGGTTGTTTCATGAATGAGTTCAGGTCCGGTGGTTGGCTTGTCACCTACTTCGGTTCAACAATTAAGAAAACGACAATTGTGGCTATATGAGTTTCGAGAAGGTGCGACGTTAATGTGATAGCTATCGTTGTAAGAGGAATTAATTAAAGGCAACAATACAAGTTCGTGATATGTTTTCCAAGGTTTGAATCGTACGTTTGCTTGGTCAGTCTGTTTGTGGTTGATACGTCGTACTCATTGTAGTGACCAGAACTTTTCCATGTTTATATATATTAAATGAAATTGATATTTACATGATTAAGTGTTTCCAACATGTTAAGCAATCAAACTTGTTAAGACTTGATTAATTGAAATAGGTTTTATATAGACAATTGACCACCCAAGTTGACCGGCGATTCACGAACGTTAAAACTTGTAAAAACTATATGATGACATATATATGGTTATATATATAGTTAACATGATATTATGATAAGTAAGTATCTCATTAGGTATTTTAACAAGGAGTTATATACATAAAAATGAGACTATTGAATTAAGAAACTCGAAAACGGTATAAATAACAATTATCGTTATAACAACGTCTTACTAATTACATATGAATCATTTTAAGATATTGTTACACTATATATAAACATGATAAATGATAAGTAAACATGTCACTAAGTGTATTAACAATGAACTACATATGTAAAAAATAAGACTACTAACTTAATGATTTTGAAACGAGACATATATGTAACGATTATCGTTGTAACGACATTTAAATGTATATATATCATATTAAGATATATTAATACATCATAATATCATGATAATGTAATAATTTAACATCTCATTAGACATAATAAACAATGAGTTAACAACATTTAACAAGATCGTTAACTTAAAGGTTTCAAAACAACATTTACATGTAACGACTAACTATGACTTAACGACTCCGTTAAAATGTATATACATGTAGTATATTTAAATGTATTTAAACACTTTTGAAAGACTTCAAGACACTTATCAAAGTACTTCTACTTAACAAAAATTCTTACAATTACATCCTCATTCATTTTCATCAATAATTCTACTCGTATGTACTCGTATTTGTACTCGTACAATACACAGCTTCTAAATATATTTACTATTGGTATATACACTCCAATGATCAGCTCTTAGCAGCCCTTGTGAGTCACCTAACCATGTGGGAACCATCATTTAACATCTAGCATGAAATATCTCTCAAAATTACAAACTAATGGAGCCTATATGGAAGCACCAAATTCACGTGAACTAGCATACTCACAAACACATTCACTTTGCAATTTTCTTGAATCAAATTACTCTATATCAAGTGTTCTTCCTTTGTTCTAAGTGTTCTTCATCATCTTCAACAAAAATCTAGCTCAATCTAGTTCATAAATCCATACATAAACCAAGATACAAAACAACTACTCAAGAACACACCAACAACACTTCCAAGTTTGCTAGCTTACTTCCAATCTTGCAAATCCACTTTGAGTGATCATCCAACCTCATGAAATCTTTCTTAATTACAGTAAGATATCTCTCTAATACAAGGTAGTACTCATATTCAAACTTTGATTCAATTTCTATAACTATAACCATCTTATTTCGAGTGAAAATCTTACTTGAACTTGTTTTCGTGTCATGATTTTGCTTCAAGAACTTTCAAGCCATCCAAGGATCCTTTGAAGCTAGATCTATTTTTCTTATTTCCAGTAGGTTTATCCACAAAACCTGAGGTAGTAATGATGTTCATAACATCATTACATTCATATATATAAAACTACCTCATTCGAAGGTTTAAACTTGTAATCACTAGAACATAGTTTAGTTAATTCTAAACTTGTTCGCAAACAAAAGTTAATCCTTCTAACTTGACTTTTAAAATCAACTAAACACATGTTCTATATCTATATGATATGCTAACTTAATGATTTAAAACCTGAAAACACGAAAAACACCGTAAAACCGGATATACGCCGTCGTAGTAACACCGCGGGCTGTTTTGGGCTAGTTAATTAAAAACTATGATAAACTTTGATTTAAAAGTTGTTCTTCTGAGAAAATTATTTTTCTTATGAACATGAAACTATATCCAAAAATCATGATTAAACTCAAAGTGGAAGTATGTTTTCCAAAATGGTCATCTAGACGTCGTTCTTTCGACTGAAATGACTACCTTTATAAAAACGACTTGTAACATGTATTTTCAACTATAAACTTATACTTATTCTATTTATATTCATAAACTTAAGTTCAATATGAAACCATAGCAACTTTAATCACTCAAAACGGATTTAAAACGAAGAAGTTATGGGTAAAACAAGATTGGATAATTTTGCTTGTTGTAGCTACGTGAAAATTGATAACAAATCTATATTAATCATATCCTAGCTAACTCATATTGTATTATACATGTATTCTAATATATTATGTAATTTTGGGATACCATAGACACGTATGCAAATGTTTTGACATATCATATCGACCCATGTATATATATTATTTGGAACAACCATAGACACTCTATATGTAGTAATGTTTGAGTTAGCTATACAGGGTTTGTGATGACCCGGGAATTTCCAACCAAATTTAAACATTAATCTTTATATGAATTCAACACGATAAGCAAAGTATGTAATGTTGAATTTAGAAAAATTTGGAAACGATGTTCATATATTCATTTGACCTTCGACCATTCCCGACGATTCATGAACCATTATGTAAATAAATATGTATATATATATATATATATATATATATATATATATATATATATATATATATATATATATAAATACAAATATAAATATAAATATAAATATGAATTCTATTTATGACTATTATATTGTAAAATATATGATATATATAAATATTAAATACACAATAAATATAATCATATCATATATAATAAGATTAATAAATTAAATGTAATTACAAGTTGAATATAGTTGTTAGATTAACATCATTAACAATACTTACATTATAAAGGATAATATTAATATTTGTACTATTAATATTAATATTGTTAATATCAAATATATATGTATGTAGATGTAAAACTGGATATATACTTATATATATATTTAAATATAAATACAATTACGTATAGAAGATATGAACTGGATATTTCCGTACTAGTTAGTTAAGAATAGCTATCAAACTGTTGTAAATTGATAAACCTGTCTGTAAATTATGTACTAATCGAATCTCAAACCAGAACACAAACAAAAACCTGTTAAGGGTCGTATTCATCCTTTATTTTTTTTTATTTTTTTTCTATTTTTTATTTGTAATCGTACTAGATGAGATATTGTGTGTCACTAAATCCTAGCTACAAAACAAGTGGGAATTTAGTAATTAGCTGTAAAGATATCATCCCTCTCCACTTTATTCTTTTTATTTTTTTTCCCTTGTCTATAAATCGATTCTGTCATTTTCACAAACCAATTAGAATCTAGATTAACTATTAAATCAAGTACTAAACATATTATACATACATACACATGGAAATGATAAGAACAGACACTTCATCACCTACTTTCAATCTGCAAGTTTATCGACTCTAACCCAACCCAAAAACCGAACCCTTCATTGTTGTTATACTTCTGTTTTCAGTTCACCGAAAACCCCATCCTTCATCCACAACCACCACCTGCGTATTACTTGTGCTACTATACTTAGTTTTTCTGTTTCTTTCTATTTCGAATACCATCACAAAACCTCCACCACAACAACTATCACCTACTCGTTTTCTTTTTATTTTTCTGTTGTTAAATCATCACATAAAATCACAAACAATTCATTGATATGTTACTACTTGAACGGCTTCTTCTTTTTTTTTTCATGATAAACAGCCACGAGATCCATCATCAAATGAACTACCATCACCAACGTCAAGCTGCTATAACGTCTCTATAACCGAGACGCAAACCACCTTGAATCACCCATTAAACTTGCTATATTAAACTGCTATTTTTCTGTTTGGATCGAACAAGCCAAACCCTACAACTAACCAAGAACTACCAACACTTTATGATCTTCAAACCCAGAAGCATCATCACCAATTTGACACCTCGTTCTTTTGTGAATAACCACAACCCATCGTGAACACTAATGATTACTCCACTAAACTGCTGCAGCTTCTGTTATTATCTCTGCTGTAAATCCATCATCAAACACCTTTGTTGCTACGTCTCTTATTCCTGCTTCTTCTTCTAATTCAAACACCACAACCTCAAATCAACATCAACTCTATGTATTTTTCTGTTTCCTTTCAAACTGTCACACGCTACATGAATAATTGTTGTACGATTCAGTTTTATGAAGAAAATAAGGGAAGAAGACAATGATATGATGGAACATGATAGTGATAAAGACCGGGATAATGATGAATGATTTGGTTGTTTTCTTTTAAAAGCGAACCCCACAGGATAATTATAACTTCCATCTGTTTTAATTCACGGGACATATAGTTAATCTAAAACAATGTAAACCCACTTGATTATAACTTGAGGAGAAATCGTGCTGTACAGAAAGATTTCTAGGTCCACCATGTTCCCTTTTAACAGCCGTGATATTTTTTTTTATTAAGAGGGCTCAAGAAATTAGTGGGGTTTTTAAATGGGCTAGGCCTAAATAACTTTGGCCCGTTGGTTTTGGGTTACTATCAGTTTCTATCGATTTCCATAAGGTGTGTGAAGCTACTCGAGGTCTTCTGGTAGAGTTGCTGCTATTGTTCTATCCAAACATGTATAAACCGAAACCATTAGATAGTGATGACGAGTGGATAACGATAATATAGGATGAAGATGATGAATCTCTGATCATGATTAACATATGATATTGATAAGGTTTAGAAAATGATAAAATGATGGTTATTAGTTGTCGAGTGCTGATAATGATTAAGTTGATGATGATGATAAAAGATTATGGGATTTATGATGAACTAGGAGTATGAAATGATGATAATCCGAATGATGGTAATGATCATATAATGTTATGATGATGTTTAAAGGAGTAGAAGAAAAAGGAAATAGAATATACGGGTGATATCGGGTTAGCGGGACGTCACGGGTTTAAACCCGGACTTGGGCATATTTTTTTTAAGGATTACGCCTTTGAGGTAGTTATTACTAATACTCTTACTATTATTATTACATTATTATTATTATTATTATTATTGTTATTATTATTTATTATTGATTGTTATTAAGTAACTACTATTATTAATAATATTAGAAATAAGATTTTTAGTATAACTAATATTATTATCATTATTATTATTACTATTAAAACATATAGTATTGTTATGATTAATATGACTACTAAAATTTCTATTAAAATCATCAGTTTTATTAAAAGTACCATTATTGTTTAAAATATTATTTTTATAAAAACTAACATTTTGTCTTATAATTATTATCTTTTCTATTAAAATTATTATCATTACTAACATTACTTTTATTTTTAGTATTATTATCAAAGATATTAATATCAGTATCATTACTAAATTTAATTACTTTTAATATAATTATTACTATCGTAAAAAGATACAAATTTTTATTTATTACTACTGATATTATTTTACCAAACAAATAGCTGTATAAGAATATATTTAAAACGTATCGCATAAAAACATTAATATTTTCATAATAATACTAATTATTTATCTATAGTATATAAAATAAATATAGTTAATATAGTTACCAATGAAACATACAACTTAATGAAATAACAATTAATAATAATATCTAAACTTGTTCGATTACAAGTATATGTTTTAATAAATATATGAATAATATAGGTTCGTGAATCTGAGGTCAACCTTACACTTGTTCATAGATGTAATATGTATTTTTACTACAAAATACAGTATGGTGAGTTTCATTTGCTCCCTTTTTACTCTTTACATTTTTGGGACTGAGAATATATGCGCTTTTATAAATGTTTGACGCAATAGACACAAGCACCTTAACTGTATTCTATGAAAGAATTATCTGGGATTGGGATTGATTATTATGACACGCATTAGCCCCCGGTTTCCGTTAGAGCGTATGAGCTTCCGAGTCGGGTGGATGGTTTATTATTTATGACATTTTGGCACCGGTTGTCCTATGTTTTATAAACATGTGTTCAACCGTGGGGTGTAAAGACCGGCATAGAGGTTCTATATTTTTAAGGCACATTTATTCAGCCGTGGGGTGTAAAGACCGGCACAGAGGTTCTATATTTTGAAGGAACATGTATTCAGCCGTGGGGTGAAAGACCGGCACAGATGGTTACTATTATATTTTGAATCCTCACCAGGTGTTCTTCATATGAAAGATATTTTTGTGCAGTTGGAATGGGACTTCTGCACGTTTTATAATATTTAAAATCTTGTGGTCTATTAAAATGATGAAAATGAAATAATTACTATAAACTAATGAACTCACCAACCTTTTAGTTGACACTTGAAAGCATGTTTATTCTCAGGTTTGAAAGAAACCTTCCGCTGTGCATTAGCTCATTTTAAGGATATTACTTGGAGTCATTCATGACATATTTCAAAAGAAGTTGCATTCGAGTCGTTGAAGTTCATTAGAGATTATTATTAATTAAATGACGGATTAGGTCATTTATAGTTTGGATATTATGAAATGGTATGCATACCTGTCAACTTTTGATGAAATGAAAGTTTGCCTTTTAAAAACAAATGCAATGTTTGTAAAATGTATCATTTAGAGGTCAAGTACCTCGCGATGTAACCAACTATTATGAATCGTTTATAATCGATATGGACTTCGTCCGGATGGATTAGGACAGGGCGTTTCAGGGTTGAGGTTGATTCCAAATATATATATACTTTGAGTTGTGATCTAGCCTGAGTCGTGTATACACTAGGTCGTGGATTGATTCAAGATAATATATATCGATTTATTTCTGTACATCTAACTGTGGACAACTAGTTGTAGGTTATTAACGAGGACAGCTGACTTAATAAACTTAAAACAGTAAAACGTATTAAAAATGTTGTAAATATATTTTGAACATACTTTGATATATATGTACATATTTGTTATAGGTTCGTGAATCGATCCGTGGCCAAGTCTTATTTTCCGACGAAGTGAAAATCTGTGAAAGTGAGTTATAGTCCCATTTTTACTATCTAATATTTTTGGGATGAGAATACATGCATTTTTGAAAATGATTTACAAAATAGACACAAGTATTGAAACTACATTCTATGTTGAATCGTTATGCCAGATATCGCCCTTGTTGAACTTGGTAGCCTAAGAACTGGTGTTTATTATAATAGCCACCAATTGACGCGAATCCTAAAGATAGATCTATGGGCTTTGACACGCCCCAGTCAGAGAATTTGAACTGCTTTAGTACTCCGATATTTATATATGGGGATATTCTAGATGCATTTATTAATGTCGGTTACCAGGTGTTCAACCATATGAATGATTTTTATGCAGATTGCATGTTATTAAAAGATGAAATCTTGTGGTCTATTATTATAATTTGATATATAGGTTAAACCTATGACTCACCAACATTTTTTGTTGACGTTTAAAGCATGTTTATTCTCAGGTGATTATTAAGAGCTTCCACTGTTGCATGCTAATATATGGACAAGAGTTGGTGTCAGCATGCTTGTATAATATTGTTTAAAACTGCATTCGAGATTTATTTTGTTGTAACATATTAATATTGTAAACCAATATGTATTGGTAGTGTGTAAGTGTGATATTTTTAGATTATCATTTCTGGATAATCTAGGTGGTGTCTTTTTAACCTTGTCGATAAAATAAAGGTTATGGTTTGTTTTAAAAACGAATGCATTCTTTGAAAAACGTCTCATATAGAGGTCAAAACCTCGCAACAAAATCAATTAATATGGAACGTTTATAATCGATATAAATGGGACATTTCAGTTGGTATTCGAGCATTGGTCTTATAGAACCAGAATTTTTGCATTAGTGTATCTTACTGAGTTTGTTAGGATGCATTAGTGAGTCTGGACTTCGACCGTGTTTTCATTAAAAACGATTGCTTAACACTTTTGTTGGAAACTATATATTATTAACATGTAAATATT
The DNA here is from genome assembly GCF_046630445.1 of Rutidosis leptorrhynchoides. NCBI lineage: Eukaryota > Viridiplantae > Streptophyta > Magnoliopsida > Asterales > Asteraceae > Rutidosis > Rutidosis leptorrhynchoides. Next base: position 598,014,339 of record NC_092336.1, on the reverse strand, counting down.
ATGTGATATATTAACCTCTTAATGTGTTTGATATTGTGTGATAGATGTCTACCACTAGTACAAATCCCATCGACTCACCTAATAATAATGAAGAGTCGAATATAATTTGGAAAGATTCATAAATTCTCGAAGAAGAACCGGAAGAGGAGGAACCGAAAGAGGAGGAACCGGAAGAAGAGGAACAGGAAGAGGAGGAACCGGAGGAGGAAGAACCGAAAGAAGAAGAAGAGGTTCCGGAGGAAGAAATATTGATACCTACAGTAAATCGGTTAAATAAAAGAAAATCCTCAACCAACGGACCAAAGTCAATAATGGTCAATGGTGTTTCCGCCGAGGAAGCAAAATATTGGGAGATTACCAATTTTCCAATGAATCGGATCCCGATGAGGATTCCGATGATGTTATAGAAATTACCTCAACCCAATTTAATAAAGCAAAAGAAAATAATAAAGGAAAAGGTATAAAAATAGAGAAACCTGATTCCAACCTCGATGAACTTTATATGTATCGGCAATATCCGTATTTCTTAAATTGTAACAATAACCCGGGAACCTCTAAACCACCAGGTTTTTCTAAACCATTGTGGAAAACGAAGGCTCGTATTAGAGGAACACCATATATCCCTAGAAAATTAGGAAAACGAACCAAGTCCGAAAAAGAAGAAACCAGTTATTCATATTAGAGGGTTGTAATCATGTTGTGTATTATATGTATTGTAGTGTGCTTGTACTTTTATGTTCTATGTAAAAATTGCTTGTATTGTTTGTTAATTATCTTTTAGGAATCTAATCCTTGTCTATTTTACTGTATAAAAACAAAATGGACGTTAAGGGTAGACAACCGAATATTTTAGAAGACCTACCAGAGGATATGATTGAGAAAATCTTGTCTAGAGTTGGTCAGAATTCATCAGTACATTTAGTTATGGCGAAATTAACTTGGCAAACATTTGAAAGACTTTCCAGAAATGCCTTAGTTTATAAAAGGCTTTCCTTTGATAGGTGGGGTATATCACATTGGGGAGACCGTAAGTTACGCCGTGTTTTCTTTAAAGCATTAAATGCGGGAACCCAAATGCAATTTTACGCTACGGGTTAAGAACCTATTTTGACTCAACATATCCCATCATAGGATTTCGTGAGTTAGAAAGAGCTTCTAACTTGAAACATAAAGAAGCATGTTATACTTACGGGTTAGTGATGCTCGCTTCTTACCAAAGTGAGAAAAAGAACATCAAATTACAACTTTTAAATAAAACCTTCCCACAAGTGACGAATTCAGTAGTTGGGGTGAGAAACAAGGTTTTTATATTATTACGGGGCTGTTGGACATTACAAAACCCTCGTCCTTTTGACGACATTACAACATGCTGCCTAGCCAATGGTCATAACGGTTACTTTCCACAAGACCAAGAATGGGAAGTCGTCTTAGTAAAACCAGAATGCATGACTTGTTTCTGGACTTATGAATTACGTGTCTTTATTTCTTTTGCTGAACAACTTGCGTATTAACTAGAATTGCCTTTATAGCTGCCGAGTAGCAAAGTTATTATGTTCTATATTTCATCCTATATGTATAATAGCGGTATTGTAAGTTTGTAAAATATTGTATAAAATTTGAACGCGAAATTTTATTATAATCAGTTTTTTCATATGGAATTGTAGTAGTTGAATTGTATATTAGCTACTAAGTATGAACTTAACGGGTGGGTACTACCCGAATTAAAACTATAAAATGCTAATATGAAAAAAAAAACTTTTATAAATGAGTTCATACTATGCTACGAAATAGTATTGACTACTCTTAAAATTCTATATGATTAACTTAATTCTTTTGGGCTATTTTTGAAGGAAATGGCACCGACGACTCGTCAGAATTTGAACATGAGCGAGGAAGACTTCCGTGTTTTCCTTGCTGCGAACATAGCCGCAGTGCAGGCTGCAATGCAAAATAACAACAATAACTCTGGTTCTAGCAGTGGAACTAATTCCACAAGAAATCGTGTAGGATACTCCTACAAAGAATTCACTGCCTACAAACCTTTGGAATTCGATGGAACAGAGGGTCCAATTGGATTAAAATGGTGGACTGAAAAGGTTGAATCGGTGTTTGCCATAAGTAAATGTACTGAAGAAGACAAAGTAAAGTACGCTACGCATACCTTCACAGGTACTGCGTTAACATGGTGGAACACCTTCCTCGAGCAGGTGGGACAAGATGTTGCTTACGTACTACCGTGATAAGCATTCAAGCATTTGATGAACGAGCACTACCGTCCCAGAAACGAGGTCAATAAGCTCAAAGTAGAGCTTATAGGGTTACAAACACAAGGATTTGATATTACCACGTACGAACGACGATTCACAGAGTTGTGCCTATTGTGTCCGGGAGCGTTCGAAGATGAAGAAGAGAAAATCGACGCATTTGTAAAAGGGTTACCAGAAAGGATTCAAGAAGATGTGAGTTCACACGAGCCCGCCTCCATACAAAAAGCAAGTCGAATGGCTCATAAACTCATAAATCAGATTGAGGGAAGAATTAAAGAGTAGGCGGCCGAAGAAGCCAACATGAAACAAGTCAAGAGGAAATGGGAAGAAAACAGTGACAAGAGTCACCAACAGAACAACAGTAACTATCGCCTCAACAACCAACACGGCAATCACAACTACAATCGCCCCATTTTTCGCAAAAACAAACGCAACAACAACTATCCTAACAACAACCACAATAACCGTCCTAACAACAATAACAATCGCAACAACAAGCAAATCAATAACAACAATGGCAACAACAATCAGAACAATAAATGTCTAAGGTGTGGAGGGTATCATCCAGATAAGTTATGTGTAGTAGTGTATACCAAGTGTAATAGAACCGGACATAGTGTAACGAAGTGTGATGTCTATGGACCAAAGGCATATAAAAATAACAGAACAAATAATTCCATTATTTGTTACGGATGCGGAAAGCCGGGCCATTTCATCAAAGCATGCCCTAATCAAGGGAATAATAATGTAATGACCCGGAATTTTCCGACCAAATTATACTTATGAGATTAATATTTACATAAATTAAACCATACCAACATGATAAGCAATCCAAATTGTTGAGACTTGTGTTTTTGAAAAGAGTTTTACACAACGTTTGACCGTCCAATATGACCGATGATATCATGAACTATATAACATACGATAATTATATTTTTGTGTATATATATGTATTTATATATATTTAACATGATCTAAGGATGGTTTAACATCTCATTGTGTACTAATGACAATGAGTTATAAGTATATTTTAAAACTACTAACTTAAGTTTTCAAAACGATAACTATACGTAACATTCTTTGATATATATACCTATAATCTATAATGCTTATACATGTATCGTATATATAATGTATTTAATAACTTTTAAGGACTTAAATACATAAAACAATATAAGTATATTCACAAAAGATAGCTATATTTGAATTCTCGTTCCGTTTCCTCAAGATTTCTATACGTATATCTAGGCTATATGTACCCGTATCATACCCAGCTTCTATACGTATTTACTATTGGTATATACACATCAAATCAACATCCTAATCAACATTATTACTGCCCTAGATATGAGGTAACTAGAATTTGTCAAGTAGTATGAATTATTAGTAAGAAAACAAAATTAGGAATCCTTTTCTTTCTTTATAAACTAAAAACGTTTTTATAAATGAACACCATTTCTTCACTCCATATTCTCATAACTACACCCTCATTTCTCTCTCAAAATACTCCTAACTTCATACTTGATCATCTCCAAGCATTTTCTCCATCATTTAGCTTCAATTACAAGCCTTAAACACCATAAGAAAACTCTTTCAAGAACATATCAAAATAACCACCCATTTGAAGAAGTTTACTTCCAACCTTTTGATCTAACTCCACCACTCTTTGATTCCAAGATTATTTCTTATCTTTTGTAGTAACTTTGTTCAAGTAACTTGAGGAAGTAACCTTGTTCATAATCTTATTCAATTCATATTCATATAGCTATCTTATTTTGTGGTATAAAATTTTAACAACAAGAACATAGTTTGAATGATTTCAAACTTGTTCGCAAACTAAATAGATCCTTCTAACTTGACTTTTAAAACACTTCAAGACCTGTAATATATCATAATGATATGCTAACCTAACAAGATATAACTTGGTTTTACAAAGAACATCTTAAAAACTAAATCTACGTCGTCGGAGTGCAACCGGGGGCTGTTTTGGGTTGGATAATTAAAAACCATCTTGAACTTTGAATTGGAAGTTCATGTTCTGGAAAAAAGATATTTCTTATGGATATGTTAACACTTAAAAATTTCATGGTTTAACTCAAAGTGTAAGTATTTTTAGAAAAATGATCATTAAATGTTGTTTTTATGATGGAAAATGATCACTTTCATAAGTTTCACCAAAGTTTGACCTATAACCTATGATTTTGAATACAAACTAAGGTATTTTCAGTTCATATTCTTAAAATTTGACTCGATCCAAGGAAGTGACAAGTTAAACCAACAAAAACGGAGTTGTAATGAAGAAACTACGACTAAAACAAGATTGGGTATCCGAAGCTAGTTTAGCTACGAAAATATTTGGAGAAAAAGTAAATTAATCATATCTTTTCTAATTAATATGATATTTTATATATATAATTACTTATGATTTGATTTTATATATTTCAGGACCACCCGTAAACAACACGAGAAGATTAATCATAAGACCTCATGATTGTACGCAACACGTCATTTGACAACACGGTACTTTATGTACGCAACACGTCATTTGACAACATGGTACCATGGGTCGAGATTAATTCTGATCAATACGAATACGATGGGGTCTTTATTTATTTTATTTAAGCAACTAATTGTGGACCACTAACATCGGACTGCTAACTACGGACTAAGAAAATATTAAAATTATTAAAAGTATATATATATGTAACGATTACTTAAAAAGAAAATATGTTGATATTTTATATATATGGTTAGGTTCGTGATATCTATCGGAGACCAAGTCGAATTAAATACCTTCAAGGCAAAAGTGAGTTTCATTTGCTCCCTTTTTAATTGCTTTTGCAATATATATTTTTGGGCTGAGAATACATGCGCTACTTTTATAAATGTTTACGAAATAGACACAAGTACTTAAAAATATATTCTACGTTGAGTTGTACCACTGGCATACTTCCCTGTAGCTTGGTAACTACTATTTACATGGGTGTTGTAAACGCGAATCCTGTTGATAGATCTATCGGGCCTGACAACCCCAACCGGACTGGACGACCAGTATTCAACGGTTGCACAGTACTTCGTTTCGGTGACTACACTTGGTACAGTGTAGTGAGATTTCATAATAAAGGGAATATGCGATGTTGATTAAATGTTAAGTATGGTTACCAAGTGCTCAACCACTTAGAATGCTTTACATACACTTGCGAGTGTATTATGTTTATGATTATGAAATCTTGTGGTCTATTAACATATTGAAATGATTGTTATGATAAACCTATGAACTCACCAACCTTTTGGTTGACACTTTAAAGCATGTTTATTCTCAGGTACGAATTAAGTCTTTCGCTGTGCATTTGCTCAATATAAGGACATTACTTGGAGCCGATCATCGCAATGGGACCAAATGTTGATGACTTCGTCCAGGTGGATTAGGACAAGTCCTTTCAGTTGGTATCAGAGCAGTGGTTGTAGCGAACCAGGTCTTGCATTAGTGTGTCTAACTAGTAGTTGTTAGGATGCATTAATGAGTCTGGACTTCGACCGTGTCTACATGTCAAAAGTTTTGCTTATCATTTCTAGTCGGAAATCATCTGCTTATCATCCTTAGGAAATTACCTGCTTATCATTCATAAGTCTAGACACGTTTTACTGCATTTACTGCATTGATAGTGTATAGACGAATTCTTATCTTAGCATATATGTTATTGCAAACTTTGACTGATATCTTTTCAAAGATTCTCCGTAATTTACGGGATTTTGGTATTATATATACATATGTAAATTATGTATTGAAGAGTACCAAATCTAACTCCTATAATCTATTCCATACCAAAAATTCATTTTCCCCATTATACAAGATGGATTCCGCATCTAGTTCGAATTCTTCAGATTCCGACAGTTATGCCGATATGGATTTCCATTCGGGCTCCGAAAGCAGCGTCACCGGAATGGATCAACCAATTTCCCATCATCTATTCTGGATGAATTGGGGATGGGTTCGTAATATACTAAATCACTGGAGACAAGAAGAAGGTGATCCATTCCATCCACCAAATTTCCCTCTTGGCGATGAACCTGAAGCACTTACCGGCGAACCTATTCGAAACACCATTTTCTCTCTCATTTCTAGAGTATCTCGTTACGATTATATATTATCCCATATTACAAATCTTGTTCATTCGTTCGCTCCAACCGCCAATCATCCCGGTGTACTAGCAGAAGTTAACGAACTTCGCGCTCGCGTGACGGCTTTAGAGAACATGGTGCGTGTAGTGACCCGAACTTTTCCATGTTTATATATATTAATTGAGATTGATATTTACATGATTAAATGTTTCCAACATGTTAAGCAATCAAACTTGTTAAGACTTGATTAATTGAAATATGTTTCATATAGACAATTGACCACCCAAGTTGACCGGTGATTCACGAACGTTAAAACTTGTAAAAACTATATGATGACATATATATGGTTATATATATAGTTAACATGATATTATGATAAGTAAACATATCATTAAGTATATTAACAATGAACTACATATGTAAAAACAAGACTACTAACTTAATGATTTTGAAACGAGACATATATGTAACGATTATCGTTGTAACGACATTTAATGTATATATATCATATTAAGAGATATTCGTACATCATAATATCATGATAATATAATAATTTAAAATCTCTTTTGATATTATAAACATTGGGTTAACAACATTTAACAAGATCGTTAACCTAAAGGTTTCAAAACAACATTTACATGTAACGACTAACGATGACTTAACGACTCAGTTAAAATGTATATACATGTAGTGTTTTAATATGTATTTATACAGTTTTGAAAGACTTCAATACACTTATCAAAATACTTCTACTTAACAAAAATGCTTACAATTACATCCTCGTTCAGTTTCATCAACAATTCTACTCGTATGCAGCCGTATTCGTACTCGTACAATACACAGCTTTTAGATGTATGTACTATTGGTATATACACTCCAATGATCAGCTCTTAGCAGCCCATGTGAGTCACCTAACACATGTGGGAACCATCATTTGGCAACTAGCATGAAATATCTCATAAAATTACAAAAATATGAGTAATCATTCATGACTTATTTACATGAAAACAAAATTACATATCCTTTATATCTAATCCATACACCAACGACCAAAAACACCTACAAACACTTTCATTCTTCAATTTTATTCATCTAATTAATCTCTCTCAAGTTCTATCTTCAAGTTCTAAGTGTTCTTCATAAATTCCAAAAGTTCTAGTTTCATAAAATCAAGAATACTTTCAAGTTTGCTAGCTCACTTCCAATCTTGTAAGGTGATCATCCAACCTCAAGAAATCTTTGTTTCTTACAGTAGGTTATCATTCTAATACAAGGTAATAATCATATTCAAACTTTGGTTCAATTTCTATAACTATAACAATCTTATTTCAAGTGATGATCTTACTTGAACTTGTTTTCGTGTCATGATTCTGCTTCAAGAACTTCGAGCCATCCAAGGATCCATTGAAGCTAGATCCACTTTTCTCTTTTCCAGTAGGTTTATCCAAGGAACTTAAGGTAGTAATGATGTTCATAACATCATTCGATTCATACATATAAAGCTATCTTATTCGAAGGTTTAAACTTGTAATCACTAGAACATAGTTTAGTTAATTCTAAACTTGTTCGCAAATAAAAGTTAATCCTTCTAACTTGACTTTTAAAATCAACTAAACACATGTTATATATCTATATGATATGCTAACTTAATGATTTAAAACCTGGAAACACGAAAAACACCGTAAAACCGAATTTACGCCGTCGTAGTAACACCGCGGGCTGTTTTGGGTTAGTTAATTAAAAACTATGATAAACTTTGATTTAAAAGTTGTTATTCTGGGAAAATGATTTTTATTATGAACATGAAACTATATCCAAAAATTATGGTTAAACTCAAAGTGGAAGTATGTTTTCTAAAATGGTCATCTAGACGTCGTTCTTTCGACTGAAATGACTACCTTTACAAAAACGACTTGTAACTTATTTTTCCGACTATAAACCTATATTTTTTCTGTTTAGATTCATAAAATAGAGTTCAATATGAAACCATAGCAATTTGATTCACTCAAAACGGATTTAAAATGAAGAAGTTATGGGTAAAACAAGATTGGATAATTTTTCTCATTTTAGCTACGTGAAAGTTGGTAACAAATCTATTCCAACCATAACTTAATCAACTTGTATTGTATATTATGTAATCTTGAGATACCATAGACACGTATACAATGTTTCGACCTATCATGTCGATACATCTATATATATTTCGGAACAACCATAGACACTCTATATGTGAATGTTGGAGTTAGCTATACAGGGTTGAGGTTGATTCCAAAATATATATAGTTTGAGTTGTGATCAATACTGAGATACGTATACACTGGGTCGTGGATTGATTCAAGATAATATTTATCGATTTATTTCTGTACATCTAACTGTGGACAACTAGTTGTAGGTTACTAACGAGGACAGCTGACTTAATAAACTTAAAACATCAAAATATATTAAAAGTGTTGTAAATATATTTTGAACATACTTTGATATATATGTATATATTGTTATAGGTTCGTGAATCAACCAGTGGCCAAGTCTTACTTCCCGACGAAGTAAAAATCTGTGAAAGTGAGTTATAGTCCCACTTTTAAAATCTAATATTTTTGGGATGAGAATACATGCAGGTTTTATAAATGATTTACAAAATAGACACAAGTACGTGAAACTACATTCTATGGTTGAATTATCGAAATCGAATATGCCCCTTTTTATTAAGTCTGGTAATCTAAGAATTAGGGAACAGACACCCTAATTTACGCGAATCCTAAAGATAGATCTATCGGGCCCAACAAGCCCCATCCAAAGTACCGGATGCTTTAGTACTTCGAAATTTATATCATATCCGAAGGGTGTCCCGGAATGATGGGGATATTCTTATATATGCATCTTGTTAATGTCGGTTACCAGGTGTTCACCATATGAATGATTTTTATCTCTATGTATGGGATGTGTATTGAAATATGAAATCTTGTGGTCTATTATTATGATTTGATATATATAGGTTAAACCTATAACTCACCAACATTTTTGTTGACGTTTTAAGCATGTTTATTCTCAGGTGATTATTAAGAGCTTCCGCTGTCGCATACTTAAATAAGGACGAGATTTGGAGTCCATGCTTGTATGATATTGTGTAAAAACTGCATTCAAGAAACTTATTTTGTTGTAACATATTTGTATTGTAAACCATTATGTAATGGTCGTGTGTAAACAGGATATTTTAGATTATCATTATTTGATAATCTACGTAAAGCTTTTTAAAATCTTTATCTATGAAATAAAGGTTATGGTTTGTTTTAAAAATGAATGCAGTCTTTGAAAAACGTCTCATATAGAGGTCAAAACCTCGCAACGAAATCAATTAATATGGAACGTTTTTAATCAATAAGAACGGGACATTTCAGTTGGTATCAGAGCGTTGGTCTTAGAGAACCAGAATTTTGCATTAGTGTGTCTTATCAAGTTTGTTAGGATGCATTAGTGAGTCTGGACTTCGACCGTGTTTACTTGAAAAATGATTGCTTAACAAATTTTGTTGGAAACTATATATTTTTAACATGTGAATATTATGTGATATATTAATCTCTTAACGCGTTTGATATTATGTGATAGATGTCTACCTCTAGAACAAGTCCCATTGACTCACCTAATAATAATGAAGAGTCAAATGTAAATTGGAATGATTCGTGGACTGATTCACAAGTTCCCGAAGAGGAACCGGAAGAAGAGTCGGAACCGGAAGAAGAATCGGAACCGGAAGAAGAATCGGAACCGGATGAAGAAATAGAACCGGTGGGGGAAATAATAAAACGGTTAAGTAAAAGAAAATCCTCAACCAACCGACCAAGGTTAATTATGGTCAATGGTGTTTCCGCCAAGGAAGCAAAATATTGGGAGGATTACCAATTCTCCGATGAATCAGATTCCGACGAGAATTCCGATGATGTTATAGAAATTACCCCAACTGAATTTAAAAAGGCAAAAGAAAATAATAAGGGAATGGGCATAAAAATAGAGAAATCTAATTCCAACCCCGATGAACTTTATATGTATCGTCAACCCCCGAAGTCCTTAAGTTGTAACAATGACCCGGGAACCTCTAAACCACCAGGTTTTTCTAAACCAATGTGGAAAATTACGGCTCGTATTAGGGGAACATCATATATCCCTAGAAAATTGGCAAAACGAACCAAAACCGAAGAAGAAGAAGAAACAAGCGAGTCGGAATAAGATAGTTGTATTCGTGTGGTGTAATATAGTGTGCTTATGCTTTATGATATATGTAAAAATTGCTTGTATTAATAAGTATTTTTTTTTTTTTTTTTTTGAATCTAACTCTTGTCTATTTTACAGTATAAAAACACAAAATGGATAGACAACCCAATATTTTAAGAGACCTACCCGGAGACATGATTGATGAAATCTTGTCTAGAGTTGGTCAGCATTCTTCGGCACAACTATTTAAGGCGAGATCAGTTTGTAAGACATTCGAAGAACGTTTCAAGAATGCCTTGGTTTATAAAAGGCTTTCGTTCGAAAGATGGGGGATATCACATTGGGAAATCCATAAGTTACGATGTGTTTACTTTGACGCATATATTGCGGGGAACCCAAATGCTATTTTACGCAATGGGTTAAGAAATTATTTTGACTCAATATATCCAAATATTGGACTTCGTGATTTAGAAAAAGCGGCTAACATGCAACATAAAGAAGCATGTTATGCTTACGGATTAGTAATGTTCGCTTCTCACCAAAGTGAGAACAAGAACATCGGGCTACAACTATTAAACAAAACGTTTCCACAAGTGACGGAGTCGGTAATTGGGGTAAGAAATGAGGTTTTTAGATTATTACGGGACTGTTGGACATTACGTAACCCACGTCCCTTTGACGACGTTACAACACGCTGTCTTATCAACGGCCATAACGGTTATGTTTCACAAGACCAAGGATGGGAAGTAGTCCTAGTAAAACCAGAATGCATGACTTGTTTCTGGACGTATGAATTACGTGTCTTTATTGCCTTTGCTGAACGACTTGTGTACTAGCTAGAATTATCTTCACAACTATCTTGTATCAAAGTTATTGTGTGCTATATTTCATGCTTTATGTAAAATAAGCGGTATTGTAAGTTTGTAAAATATTGTATAAAAGTTTGAACGCGAAATATTATTATAATCAGTTTTTCATATAGAATTGTAGTAGTTGAATTGTATATTAGCTACTAAGTATGAACTTAACGGGTAGGTACTACCCGAATTTAAACTTATAAAACGCTAATATGAAGAAAAAGCTTTTATAAATGAGTTCATATTATGCTACGAAATACTATTAACTACTCTTAATATTCTGTATGATTAACTTGTTCCATTTGACTATTTTGAAGGAAATGGCACCGACTACTCGACACACCGTGAATATGAATGAAGAGGAATTCCGTATTTTTCTAGCTTCAAACATAGCCGCAGTACAGGCTGCGCTACATACCAACAATAACCTTGGATCTAGCAGTACAGGAAATCGTGTAGGATGCACCTACAAAGAATTCACTGCCTGCAAACCTTTGGAATTTGATGGAACCGAAGGACCGATCGGATTGAAACGGTGGACCGAGAAGGTCGAATCGGTGTTTGCCATAAGTAAGTGTACTGAAGAGGACAAAGTGAAGTACGCTACGCATACCTTCACAGGTTCTGCGTTAACATGGTGGAATACCTATCTAGAGCAAGTGGGACAAGACGATGCGTACGCACTACCGTGGTCAGCATTCAAGCACTTGATGAACGAGAAGTACCGTCCCAGAACCGAGGTCAATAAGCTCAAGACAGAACTTAGAGGGTTACGAACCCAAGGATTTGATATTACCACGTACGAAAGACGATTCACAGAATTGTGCCTATTGTGTCCGGGAGCATTCGAAGATGAGGAAGAGAAGATCGACGCGTTTGTGAAAGGATTACCGGAAAGAATCCAAGAAGATATAAGTTCACACGAGCCCGCCTCCATACAACAGGCATGTAGAATGGCTCACAAACTAGTGAACCAGATTGAAGAAAGAATTAAAGAACAGACTACTGAAGAGGCCAATGTGAAGCAAGTCAAAAGAAAGTGGGAGGAAAACGGTGATAAGAATCACCAATACAACAACAACAGCAATTACAACAATAATCGCAACAATTATCCCAACAATCGCAACATCAATCGCAACTACAACAAATGGCCCAACAACAACAACAATAACAACAACAACAACAACAACAACAACAACAGCAACTACAACAATCATCCCAACAACAATAATAACCACAACAACAACAACAATCAAAAGCAGCTATGCCAAAGGTGTGAAAAGTATCACTCGGGGTTCTGCACCAAATTTTGCAACAAGTGTAAAAGAAATGGTCATAGCGCGGCAAAGTGTGAGGTCTACGGACCAGGGGTTAATAGAACGAAAGGAGCAAATGGTGTCGGAACGAGTAATGGCGGAGCAAGTAGTGTCGGAGCAAGTTATGCAAATGTAGTATGTTATAAATGTGGAAAACTAGGCCACATTATTAGAAATTGCCCGAACCAGGAGAACACGAATGGACAAGGCCGCGGAAGAGTTTTCAATATTAATGCGGCAGAGGCACAGGAAGACCCAGAGCTTGTTACGGGTACGTTTCTTATTGACAATAAATCTGCTTACGTTTTATTTGATTTGGGTGCGGATAGAAGCTATATGAGTAGAGATTTTTGTGCTAAATTAAGTTGTCCATTGACGCCTTTGGATAGTAAATTTTTACTCGAATTAGCAAATGGTAAATTAATTTCAGCAGATAATATATGTCGGAATCGAGAAATTAAACTGGTTAGCGAAACATTTAAGATTGATTTGATACCAGTAGAGTTAGGGAGTTTTGATGTGATAATCGGTATGGACTGGTTGAAAGAAGTGAAAGCAGAGATCGTTTGTTACAAAAATGCAATTCGCATTATACGAGAAAAAGGAAAACCCTTAATGGTGTACGGAGAAAAGGGCAACTCGAAGCTACATCTTATTAGTAATTTGAAGGCACAAAAGCTAATAAGAAAATGTTGCTATGCTGTTCTAGCACACGTCGAGAAAGTACAAACTGAAGAAAAGAGCATCAATGATGTTCCCATTGCAAAAGAATTTCCCGATGTATTTCCGAAAGAATTACCGGGATTACCCCCACATCGATCTGTTGAATTTTAAATAGATCTTGTACCAGGAGCTGCACCAATAGCTCGTGCTCCTTACAGACTCGCACCCAGCGAGATGAAAGAACTGCAAAACCAATTACAAGAACTTTTAGAGCGTGGTTTCATTCAACCAAGCACATCACCGTGGGGAGCTCCTGTTTTGTTTGTCAAGAAGAAAGATGGTACATTCAGGTTGTGTATCGACTACCGAGAGTTGAACAAACTTACCATCAAGAACCGCTACCCACTACCGAGAATCGACGACTTATTTGATCAACTACAAGGCTCGTCTGTTTATTCAAAGATTGACTTACGTTCCGGGTATCATCAAATGCGGGTGAAAGAAGATGATATTCCAAAGACTGCTTTCAGAACACGTTACGGTCATTACGAGTTTATGGTCATGCCGTTTGGTTTAACTAATGCACCAGCTGTGTTCATGGACCTTATGAATCGAGTGTGTGGACCATACCTTGACAATTTTGTCATTGTCTTCATTGATGACATACTTATTTACTCAAAGAATGACCAAGAACACGGTGAACATTTGAGAAAGGTGTTAGAAGTATTGAGGAAGGATGAATTGTACGCTAAGTTTTCAAAGTGTGCATTTTGGTTGGAAGAAGTTCAATTCCTCGGTCACATAGTGAACAAAGAAGGTATTAAGGTGGATCCGGCAAAGATAGAAACTGTTGAAAAGTGGGAAACCCCGAAAACTCTGAAACACATACGCCAGTTTTTAGGACTAGCTGGTTACTACAGAAGGTTCATCCAAGACTTTTCTAGAATAGAAAAACCCTTGACTGCATTAACGCATAAAGGGAAGAAATTTGAATGGAATGATGAACAAGAGAAAGCGTTTCAGTTATTGAAGAAAAAGCTAACTACGGCACCTATATTGTCATTGCCTGAAGGGAATGATGATTTTGTGATTTATTGTGACGCATCAAAGCAAGGTCTCGGTTGTGTATTAATGCAACGAACGAAGGTGATTGCTTATGCGTCTAGACAATTGAAGATTCACGAACAAAATTATACAACGCATGATTTGAAATTAGGCGCGGTTGTTTTTGCATTAAAGACTTGGAGGCATTACTTATATGGGGTCAGAAGTATTATATATACCGACCACAAAAGTCTTCAACACATATTTAATCAGAAACAACTGAATATGAGGCAGCGTAGGTGGATTGAATTGTTGAATGATTACGACTTTGAGATTCGTTACCACCCGGGGAAGGCAAATGTGGTAGTCGATGCCTTGAGCAGGAAGGATAGAGAACCCATTCGAGTAAAATCTATGAATATAATGATTCATAATAACCTTACTACTCAAATAAAGGAGGCGCAACAAGGAGTTTTAAAAAAGGGAAATTTAAAGGATGAAATACCCAAAGGATCGGAGAAGCATCTTAATATTCGGGAAGACGGAACCCGGTATAGGGCTGAAAGGATTTGGGTACCAAAATTTGGAGATATGAGAGAAATGGTACTTAGAGAAGCTCATAAAACCAGATACTCAATACATCCTGGAACGGGGAAGATGTACAAGGATCTCAAGAAACATTTTTGGTGGTCGGGTATGAAAGCCGATGTTGCTAAATACGTAGGAGAATGTTTGACGTGTTCTAAGGTCAAAGCTGAGCATCAGAAACCATCAGGTCTACTTCAACAACCCGAAATCCCGGAATGGAAATGGGAAAACATTACCATGGATTTCATCACTAAATTGCCAAGGACTGCAAGTGGTTTTGATACTATTTGGGTAATAGTTGATCGTCTCACCAAATCAGCACACTTCCTGCCAATAAGAGAAGATGACAAGATGGAGAAGTTAGCACGACTGTATTTGAAGGAAGTCGTCTCCAGACATGGAATACCAATCTCTATTATCTCTGATAGGGATGGCAGATTTATTTCAAGATTCTGGCAGACATTACAGCAAGCATTAGGAACTCGTCTAGACATGAGTACTGCCTATCATCCACAAACTGATGGGCAGAGCGAAAGGACGATACAAACGCTTGAATACATGCTACGAGCATGTGTTATTGATTTCGGAAACAGTTGGGATCGACATCTACCGTTAGCAGAATTTTGCTACAACAACAGCTACCATTCAAGCATTGAGATGGCGCCGTTTGAAGCACTTTATGGTAGAAAGTGCAGGTCTCCGATTTGTTGGAGTGAAGTGGGGGATAGACAGATTACGGGTCCGGAGATTATACAAGAAACTACCGAGAAGATCATCCAAATTCAACAACGGTTGAAAACCGCCCAAAGTCGACAAAAGAGCTACGCTGACATTAAAAGAAAAGATATAGAATTTGAAATTGGAGAGATGGTCATGCTTAAAGTTGCACCTTGGAAAGGCGTTGTTCGATTTGGTAAACGAGGGAAATTAAATCCAAGGTATATTGGACCATTCAAGATTATTGATCGTGTCGGACCAGTAGCTTACCGACTTGAGTTACCTCAATAACTCGCGGCTGTACATAACACTTTCCACGTCTCGAATTTGAAGAAATGTTTTGCTAAAGAAGATCTCACTATTCCGTTAGATGAAATCCAAATCAACGAAAAACTTCAATTCATCGAAGAACCCGTCGAAATAATGGATCGTGAGGTTAAAAGACTTAAGCAAAACAAGATACCAATTGTTAAGGTTCGATGGAATGCTCGTAGAGGACCTGAGTTCACCTGGGAGCATGAAGATCAGATGAAGAAGAAATACCCGCATCTATTTCCAGAAGATTCGTCAACACCTTCAACAGCTTAAAATTTCGGGACGAAATTTATTTAACGGGTAGGTACTATAGTGACCCGAACTTTTCCATGTTTATATATATTAATTGAGATTGATATTTACATGATTAAATATTTCCAACATGTTAAGCAATCAAACTTGTTAAGACTTGATTAATTGAAATATGTTTCATATAGACAATTGACCACCCAAGTTGACCGGTGATTCACGAACGTTAAAACTTGTAAAAACTATATGATGACATATATATGGTTATATATATAGTTAACATGATATTATGATAAGTAAACATATCATTAAGTATATTAACAATGAACTACATATGTAAAAACAAGACTACTAACTTAATGATTTTGAAACGAGACATATATGTAACGATTATCGTTGTAACGACATTTAATGTATATATATCATATTAAGAGATATTCGTACATCATAATATCATGATAATATAATAATTTAAAATCTCTTTTGATATTATAAACATTGGGTTAACAACATTTAACAAGATCGTTAACCTAAAGGTTTCAAAACAACATTTACATGTAACGACTAACGATGACTTAACGACTCAGTTAAAATGTATATACATGTAGTGTTTTAATATGTATTTATACACTTTTGAAAGACTTCAATACACTTATCAAAATACTTCTACTTAACAAAAATGCTTACAATTACATCCTCGTTCAGTTTCATCAACAATTCTACTCGTATGCACCCGTATTCGTACTCGTACAATACACAGCTTTTAGATGTATGTACTATTGGTATATACACTCCAATGATCAGATCTTAGCAGCCCATGTGAGTCACCTAACACATGTGGGAACCATCATTTGGCAACTAGCATGAAATATCTCATAAAATTACAAAAATATGAGTAATCATTCATGACTTATTTACATGAAAACAAAATTACATATCCTTTATATCTAATCCATACACCAACGACCAAAAACACCTACAAACACTTTCATTCTTCAATTTTATTCATCTAATTAATCTCTCTCAAGTTCTATCTTCAAGTTCTAAGTGTTCTTCATAAATTCCAAAAGTTCTAGTTTCATAAAATCAAGAATACTTTCAAGTTTGCTAGCTCACTTCCAATCTTGTAAGGTGATCATCCAACCTCAAGAAATCTTTGTTTCTTACAGTAGGTTATCATTCTAATACAAGGTAATAATCATATTCAAACTTTGGTTCAATTTCTATAACTATAACAATCTTATTTCAAGTGATGATCTTACTTGAACTTGTTTTCGTCTCATGATTCTGCTTCAAGAACTTCGAGCCATCCAAGGATCCATTGAAGCTAGATCCACTTTTCTCTTTTCCAGTAGGTTTATCCAAGGAACTTAAGGTAGTAATGATATTCATAACATCATTCGATTCATACATATAAAGCTATCTTATTCGAAGGTTTAAACTTGTAATCACTAGAACATAGTTTAGTTAATTCTAAACTTGTTCGCAAATAAAAGTTAATCCTTCTAACTTGACTTTTAAAATCAACTAAACACATGTTATATATCTATATGATATGCTAACTTAATGATTTAAAACCTGGAAACACGAAAAACACCGTAAAACCGAATTTACGCCATCGTAGTAACACCGCGGGCTATTTTGGGTTAGTTAATTAAAAACTATGATAAACTTTGATTTAAAAGTTGTTATTCTGGGAAAATGATTTTTATTATGAACATGAAACTATATCCAAAAATTATGGTTAAACTCAAAGTGGAAGTATGTTTTCTAAAATGGTCATCTAGACGTCGTTCTTTCGACTGAAATGACTACCTTTACAAAAACGACTTGTAACTTATTTTTCCGACTATAAACCTATACTTTTTCTGTTTAGATTCATAAAATAGAGTTCAATATGAAACCATAGCAATTTGATTCACTCAAAACGGATTTAAAATGAAGAAGTTATGGGTAAAACAAGATTGGATAATTTTTCTCATTTTAGCTACGTGAAAATTGGTAACAAATCTATTCCAACCATAACTTAATCAACTTGTATTGTATATTATGTAATCTTGAGATACCATAGACACGTATACAATGTTTCGACCTATCATATCGACACATCTATATATATTTCGGAACAACCATAGACACTCTATATGTGAATGTTGGAGTTAGCTATACAGGGTTGAGGTTGATTCCAAAATATATATAGTTTGAGTTGTGATCAATACTGAGATACGTATACACTGGGTCGTGGATTGATTCAAGATAATATTTATCGATTTATTTCTGTACATCTAACTGTGGACAACTAGTTGTAGGTTACTAACGAGGACAGCTGACTTAATAAACTTAAAACATCAAAATATATTAAAAGTGTTGTAAATATATTTTGAACATACTTTGATATATATGTATATATTGTTATAGGTTCGTGAATCAACCAGTGGCCAAGTCTTACTTCCCGACGAAGTAAAAATCTGTGAAAGTGAGTTATAGTCCCACTTTTAAAATCTAATATTTTTGGGATGAGAATACATGCAGGTTTTATAAATGATTTACAAAATAGACACAAGTACGTGAAACTACATTCTATGATTGAATTATCGAAATCGAATATGCCCCTTTTTATTAAGTCTGGTAATCTAAGAATTAGGGAACAGACACCCTAATTGACGCGAATCCTAAAGATAGATCTATCGGGCCCAACAAGCCCCATCCAAAGTACCGGATGCTTTAGTACTTCGAAATTTATATCATATCCGAAGGGTGTCCCGGAATGATGGGGATATTCTTATATATGCATCTTGTTAATGTCGGTTACCAGGTGTTCACCATATGAATGATTTTTATCTCTATGTATGGGATGTGTATTGAAATATGAAATCTTGTGATCTATTATTATGATTTGATATATATAGGTTAAACCTATAACTCACCAACATTTTTGTTGACGTTTTAAGCATGTTTATTCTCAGGTGATTATTAAGAGCTTCCGCTGTCGCATACTTAAATAAGGACGAGATTTGGAGTCCATGCTTGTATGATATTGTGTAAAAACTGCATTCAAGAAACTTATTTTGTTGTAACATATTTGTATTGTAAACCATTATGTAATGGTCGTGTGTAAACAGGATATTTTAGATTATCATTATTTGATAATCTACGTAAAGCTTTTTAAAACCTTTATCTATGAAATAAAGGTTATGGTTTGTTTTAAAAATGAATGCAGTCTTTGAAAAACGTCTCATATAGAGGTCAAAACCTCGCAACGAAATTAATTAATATGGAACGTTTTTAATCAATAAGAACGGGACATTTCAGTGCGAAGGTTGCAAACACCAGCAGCATAATCAGCACCACCATCAATAACATCAACAATACCATCATCACCACTAACAAAAAACATCCGCATCACACGTCTCGACATCATAATCTGTCCCACAAACATCAACATCATACGCACCATAGATACCAAGGAGTACCAACAATAATGAACGATGAAGTATTGATCCATAACTTCATTGATATTCTGCGAAGAATATGTGGTCTCAAAAAGTTTTAGAGATTTCTTATTCTAGCTCAAACCGAAAAGCAAATGAGATTAATATCATATTAACTCATTAAATTCATGATTTCATCTGAAGAAAATATATATGTATATATGTTTTCATAAAGATTGTAATTAAAAGTTCTTTTGTACAAAATATTAATGGTGAAATTTTTTTTTGACGGGTAGGTAATACCCGAGGAATAATTAGATTTCATCTTAATAAGTTACATTGTACATTCGTCGAAGCTGATTCAATAGTCATTTACTATCCTACTTACAACCACAGATATACGTATCCGTTCACCGCAGAATAACCATTTTCATTCAATTTCATATTTGGATTTTGACTTCCCAGAATCCAACAAGTGGCATATGAAGAAAACATATGACAAAATAAAATATGTTAGAAACAAACAAATTAACTATGAAAAATTTTGTAAAGAATCCACGCTAACTGTTCCAGCTAACTGTTCCTAGCTAACTGATTACATTTTATTTATCGCAGTTTATTTTTCACAATTTAATTATCGCACTTTTATTTATCGTCATTTAATTTCTGTAATTATTTTACGCACTTTAAATATCGGGACACGTATACAATGTGTTGACATATCATATCGACGCATCTATATATATTATTTGGAATCACCATAGACACTCTATATGCATTAATGATCGAGTTCTCTATACAGGGTTGAGGTTGATTCTACAATAATATATATAGTTTGAGTTGTGATCGATTCTGAGAGGTATACGGGTCACGACACGTATTAATTAATTCGTATATTATATATTAAACTATATATGAATTATTGGACTGTTACTGTGGACTATTACTGTGGACTAATGACATTGGACAATTAAAATGAATTAAAATATTGATTATAACATATGAAACTAAACATTTCTTCAAGATTGCCACTTGATTTCATCTTAAACCTCATTGTATCTCGACGATTACAATCAGCGTTCAAATCTATCATGATTCTTAAAAACACCTCAATCGAGAGGATAAACCAACCGCACTTCATCTATGGAAGAAAAGATTGATGCATATGGTTATGCACCTGAAAAACCCTCGGAAACTGAGTAAACGTTTGACACGTATCTGTTCCAGTTCCTTTGACATTGTTATTACCGAAGATCGTTTTGCAATCCCTTTCCAAAGTAGCTAATTTTGTCACAACTCCAGCAAGTCAACTCCGACTTTTCATCCGAAACAACTTTATTATAACCACGATATATATGCGTACTCTTTATTGTTACTGGGGAACCTTTTATATTCCACAATATTACCATCAGCGATTAATCATTCTAAAAACACAATTCTCCTAAAACTACCTCAGTTTGATAACCGATGACCCAGATCAGTTAACTTTGAAAATGCTGACGAAGCAGCATGTTGTAGATGATCTTAATGGCCAAAAGTTTGATGATAAAGAAAGGAGTGTTAGGAACGCTCGATAGAAAATTTAGTACCGAAAAGCGGATTATGTGAAACTATGAAGAAAGCCGTGGACAAATCACAAAGAATAAGTTTGCCTTCAAAGAATCCAAATGATTCTGTGCCTGCTGAAATCGTTAGCAAACATCTTATTTCTCATTCTAAACCTTCACAGACAAATCTTCTTCATCATCCATTGATATTAGAAATTCTAAGATATTCTCGTATGTTCTATTATAAATATCCTCCATATTTCTTGCGATATTTTCACAACTATTCTTATCTGAGATCATTTATCTCTCCGTAATATCTGCAACATAAAAGAAACTGTGTTAGTTTCTAAATTTTGAAACCTTCGAGTTTAAAATATGAATGTTTTGAAGTAGTGTTGGGAACTGAAGCATGGATTAGTATAATATAATGACACTTGATCAACGTCATTATATTACAGTAAGTCATGCTGAGTTTCTAATGAAGCATGATGATTCACAGTACCGTCATCATGTGCCATTTACACAACTCTTACATTCTATCTAATCTCTAAACATATCTAGAGAATATTTTTCTGGATGACTCGGTCTTCTCCAGGGTATTTTGGTAATTTAACAAATCAAAATCGTTCTATTACCATTTTCTTCTTAGAGCATTAGCTATGTTCATTCTGAATTTCATATCTACGAATTCCGGACCATTACTCGCTTGACTCGAAGTCGGGAAGAGAAAACGAAAGCATGAAGCTCCGAAAAATAATGAAGAATATAAACTTCGATAATAACCCCGAAATTACAAACCGTGTATATCGATACAGATAGCAATATAGAGACACGGGAGAATTAGAAACACTATAAACACAAGAGTATAGTAGAAGTAAATAGATTCTTCTGGTGGTAGATGAAAAAGAAGAATGACAGATATAAAAGTTAGGAGTATATCAAGAATCAGCACTGGATGGAGCATATTGATGAATGCTTTAAAGTAAGAATCAAGGGAGAAAGAATAAAAGGTGTGAGTCGTGGAAAATAAGGAAACGAAGGGGTGAATTTATAGTGAAATATCTGACAGAGCAATCGAAACAGATTATTGCATATAATCAAAGAAGATCCTGATTTCCTTAATCACCAAAGAACCAAATCTTATTACGTAAGATTCTCTTTAAATCCCTTAAATCCCGGAAATCAATCATAACTACGTCATCGGTTAAGACGAATATATTTTACTCATCTCACTCTTTTACGATAGTCTCATTTATATTCTTCGCATAATCGAATCGTTTTATCTACATTACTCAATGATGATAAAACTCCATTATCACCTTATAATTGTCATGAAAACCTTCTTATTGTTATCCATAACAACCTCTATCAAATTTCGAGGACGAAATTTCTTTAACGGGTAGGTACTGTAATGACCCGGAATTTTCCGACCAAATTATACTTATGAGATTAATATTTACATAAATTAAACCATACCAACATGATAAGCAATCCAAATTGTTGATACTTGTGTTTTTGAAAAGAGTTTTACACAACGTTTGACCGTTCAATATGACCGATGATATCACGAACTATATAACATACGATAATTATATGTTTGTGTATATATATGTATTTATATATATTTAACATGATCTAAGGATGGTTTAACATCTCATTGTGTACTAATGACAATGAGTTATAAGAATATTTTGAAACTACTAACTTAAGTTTTCAAAACGATAACTATACGTAACATTCTTTGATATATATGCTTATAATCTATAATGCTTATACATGTATCGTATATACAATGTATTTAATCACTTTTAAGGACTTAAATACATAAAACAATATAAGTATATTCACAAAAGATAGCTATATTTGAATTCTCGTTCCGTTTCCTCAAGATTTCTATACGTATATCTAGGCTATATGTACCTGTATCATACCCAGCTTCTATACATATTTACTATTGGTATATACACATCAAATCAACATCCTAATCAACATTATTACTGCCCTAGATATGAGGTAACTAGAATTTGTCAAGTAGTATGAATTATTAGTAAGAAAACAAAATTAGGAATCCTTTTCTTTCTTTATAAACTAAAAACGTTTTTATAAATGAACACCATTTCTTCACTCCATATTCTCATATCTACACCCTCATTTCTCTCTCAAAATACTCCTAACTTCATACTTGATCATCTCTGTAGTGACCCGAACTTTTCCATGTTTATATATATTAATTGAGATTGATATTTACATGATTAAATGTTTCCAACATGTTAAGCAATCAAACTTGTTAAGACTTGATTAATTGAAATATGTTTCATATAGACAATTGACCACCCAAGTTGACCGGTGATTCACGAACGTTAAAACTTGTAAAAACTATATGATGACATATATATGCATATATATATAGTTAACATGATACTATGATAAGTAAACATATCATAAAGTATAATAACAATGAACTACATATGTAAAAACAAGACTACTAACTTAATGATTTTTAAACGAGACATATATGTAACGATTATCGTTGTAAAGACATTTAATGTATATATATCATATTAAGAGATAGTCATACATGATAACATCATGATAATATAATAATTTAAAATCTCATTTGATATTATAAACATTGGGTTAACAACATTTAACAAGATCGTTAACCTAAAGGTTTCAAAACAACACTTACATGTAACGACTAACGATGACTTAACGACTCAGTTAAAATGTATATACATGTAGTGTTTTAATATGTATTTATACACTTTTGAAAGACTTCAATACACTTATCAAAATACTTCTACTTAATAAAAATGCTTACAATTACATCCTCGTTCAGTTTCATCAACAATTCTACTCGTATGCACCCGTATTCGTACTCGTACAATACACAGCTTTTAGATGTATGTACTATTGGTATATACACTCCAATGATCAGCTCTTAGCAGCCCATTTGAGTCACCTAACACATGTGGGAACCATCATTTGGCAACTAGCATGAAATATCTCATAAAATTACAAAAATATGAGTAATCATTCATGACTTATTTACATGAAAACAAAATTACATATCCTTTATATCTAATCCATACACCAACGACCAAAAACACCTACAAACACTTTCATTCTTCAATTTTCTTCATCTAATTGATCTCTCTCAAGTTCTATCTTCAAGTTCTAAGTGTTCTTCATATATTCTACAAGTTCTAGTTACATAAAATCAAGAATACTTTCAAGTTTGCTAGCTCACTTCCAATCTTGTAAGGTGATCATCCAACCTCAAGAAATCTTTGTTTCTTACAGTAGGTTATCATTCTAATACAAGGTAATAATCATATTCAAACTTTGGTTCAATTTCTATAACTATAACAATCTTATTTCAAGTGATGATCTTACTTGAACTTGTTTTCGTGTCATGATTCTGCTTCAAGAACTTCGAGCCATCCAAGGATCCGTTGAAGCTAGATCCATTTTTCTCTTTTCCAGTAGGTTTATCCAAGGAACTTAAGGTAGTAATGATGTTCATAACATCATTCGATTCATACATATAAAGCTATCTTATTCGAAGGTTTAAACTTGTAATCACTAGAACATAGTTTAGTTAATTCTAAACTTGTTCGCAAACAAAAGTTAATACTTCTAACTTGACTTTTAAAATCAACTAAACACATGTTCTATATCTATATGATATGCTAACTTAATGATTTAAAACCTGGAAACACGAAAAATACCGTAAAACCGGATTTACGCCGTCGTAGTAACACCGCGGGCTGTTTTGGGTTAGTTAATTAAAAACTATGATAAACTTTGATTTAAAAGTTGTTATTCTGAGAAAATGATTTTTATTATGAACATGAAACTATATCCAAAAATTATGGTTAAACTCAAAGTGGAAGTATGTTTTCTAAAATGGTCATCTAGACGTCGTTCTTTCGACTGAAATGACTACCTTTACAAAAACGACTTGTAACTTATTTTTCCGACTATAAACCTCTACTTTTTCTGTTTAGATTCATAAAATAGAGTTCAATATGAAACCATAGCAATTTGATTCACTCAAAACAGATTTAAAATGAAGAAGTTATGGGTAAAACAAGATTGGATAATTTTTCTCATTTTAGCTACGTGAAAGTTGGTAACAAATCTATTCCAACCATAACTTAATCAACTTGTATTGTATATTATGTAATCTTGAGATACCATAGACACGTATACAATGTTTCGACCTATCATGTCGACACATCTATATATATTTCGGAACAACCATAGACACTCTATATGTGAATGTTGGAGTTAGCTATACAGGGTTGAGGTTGTTTCCAAAATATATATAGTTTGAGTTGTGATCAATACTGAGATACGTATACACTGGGTCGTGGATTGATTCAAGATAATATTTATCGATTTATTTCTGTACATCTAACTGTGGACAACTAGTTGTAGGTTACTAACGAGGACAGCTGACTTAATAAACTTAAAACATCAAAATATATTAAAAGTGTTGTAAATATATTTTGAACATACTTTGATATATATATGTATATATTGTTATAGGTTCGTGAACCAACCAGTGGCCAAGTCTTACTTCCCGACGAAGTAAAAATTTGTGAAAGTGAGTTATAGTCCCACTTTTAAAATCTAATATTTTTGGGATGAGAATACATGCAGGTTTTATAAATGATTTACAAAATAGACACAAGTACGTGAAACTACATTCTATGGTTGAATTATCGAAATCGAATATGCCCCTTTTTATTAAGTCTGGTAATCTAAGAATTAGGGAACAGACACCCTAATTGACGCGAATCCTAAAGATAAATCTATTGGGCCTAACAAACCCCATCCAAAGTACCGGATGCTTTAGTACTTCGAAATTTATATCATATCCGAAGGGTGTCCCGGAATGATGGGGATATTCTTATATATGCATCTTGTTAATGTCGGTTACCAGGTGTTCACCATATGAATGATTTTTATCTCTATGTATGGGATGTGTATTGAAATATGAAATCTTGTGGTCTATTATTATGATTTGATATATATAGATTAAACCTATAACTCACCAACATTTTTGTTGACGTTTTAAGCATGTTTATTCTCAGGTAATTATTAAGAGCTTCCGCTGTCGCATACTTAAATAAGGACGAGATTTGGAGTCCATGCTTGTATGATATTGTGTAAAAACTGCATTCAAGAAACTTATTTTGTTGTAACATATTTGTATTGTAAACCATTATGTAATGGTCGTGTGTAAACAGGATATTTTAGATTATCATTATTTGATAATCTACGTAAAGCTTTTTAAACCTTTATTGATGAAATAAAGGTTATGGTTTGTTTTAAAATGAATGCAGTCTTTGAAAAACGTCTCATATAGAGGTCAAAACCTCGCAACGAAATCAATTAATATGGAACGTTTTTAATCAATAAGAACGGGACATTTCAGTTGGTATCCGAGCGTTGGTCTTAGAGAACCAGAAATTTGCATTAGTGTGTCTTATCGAGTTTGTTAGGATGCATTAGTGAGTCTGGACTTCGACCGTGTTTACTTGAAAAATGATTGTTTAACAAATTTTGTTGGAAACTATATATTTTTAACATGTGAATATTATGTGATATATTAATCTCTTAACGCGTTTGATATTATGTGATAGATGTCTACCTCTAGAACAAGTCCCATTGACTCACCTAATAATAATGAAGAGTCAAATGTAAATTGGAATGATTCGTGGACTGATTCACAAGTTCCCGAAGAGGAACCGGAAGAAGATTCGGAACCGGAAGAAGATTCGGAACCGGAAGAAGAATCGGAACCGGATGAAGAAATAGAACCGGTGGGGGAAATAATAAAACGGTTAAGTAAAAGAAAATCCTCAACCAACCGACCAAGGTTAATTATGGTCAATGGTGTTTCCGCCAAGGAAGCAAAATATTGGGAGGATTACCAATTCTCCGATGAATCGGATTCCGACGAGAATTCCGATGATGTTATAGAAATTACCCCAACTGAATTTAAAAAGGCAAAAGAAAATAATAAGGGAAAGGGCATAAAAATAGAGAAATCTAATTCCAACCCCGATAAACTTTATATGTATCGTCAACCCCCGAAGTCCTTAAGTTGTAACAATGACCCAGGAACCTCTAAACCACCAGGTTTTTCTAAACCAATGTGGATAACGACGGCTCGTATTAGGGGAACATCATATATCCCTAGAAACTTGGCAAAACGAACCAAAACCGAAGAAGAAGAAACAAGCGAGTCGGAATAAGATAGTTGTATTCGTGTGGTGTAATATAAGTAATATAGTGTGCTTATGCTTTATGATATATGTAAAAATTGCTTGTATTAATAAATATTTTTTTTATGAATCTAACTCTTGTCTATTTTACAGTATAAAAACACAAAATGGATAGACAACCCAATATTTTAAGAGACCTACCCGGAGACATGATTGATGAAATCTTGTCTAGAGTCGGTCAGAATTCTTCGGCACAACTATTTAAGGTGAGATCAGTTTGTAAGACATTCGAAGAACGTTCCAAGAATGCCTTGGTTTATAAAAGGCTTTCGTTCGAAAGATGGGGGATATCACATTGGGAAATTCATAAGTTACGATGTGTTTACTTTGACGCATATATTGTGGGGAACCCAAATGCTATTTTACGCAATGGGTTAAGAAATTATTTTGACTCGATATATCCGAATATTGGACTTCGTGATTTAGAAAAAGAGGCTAACATGCAACATAAAGAAGCATGTTATGCTTACGGATTAGTAATGTTCGCTTCTCACCAAAGTGAGAACAAGAACATCGGCCTACAACTATTAAACAAAACGTTCCCACAAGTGACGGAGTCGGTAATTGGGGTAAGAAATGAGGTTTTTAGATTGTTACGGGACTGTTGGACATTACGTAACCCTCGTCCCTTTGACGACGTTACAACACGCTGTCTTATCAACGGCCATAACGGTTATGTTCCACAAGACCAAGGATGGGAAGTAATCCTAGTAAAACCAGAATGTATGACTTGTTTCTGGACGTATGAATTACGTGTATTTATTGCCTTTGCTGAACGACTTGTGTACTAGCTAGAATTATCTTCACAACCATCTTGTATCAAATTTATTGTGTGCTATATTTCATGCTATATGTAAAATAAGCGGTATTGTAAGTTTGTAAAATTTTATGTAAAAGTTTGAACGCGAAATATTATTATAATCAGTTTTTCATATAGAATTGTAGTAGTTGAATTGTATATTAGCTACTAAGTATGAACTTAACGGGTAGGTACTGCCCGAATTTAAACTTATAAAACGCTAATATGAAGAAAAAGCTTTTATAAATGAGTTCATATTATGCTACGAAATACTATTAACTACTCTTAATATTCTGTATGATTAACTTGTTCCATTTGACTATTTTGAAGGAAATGGCACCGACTACTCGACACACCGTGAATATGAATGAAGAGGAATTCCGTACTTTTCTAGCTTCAAACATAGCCGCAGTACAGGCTGCGCTACATACCAACAATAACCTTGGATCTAGCAGTACAGGAAATCGTGTAGGATGCACCTACAAAGAATTCACTGCCTGCAAACCTTTGGAATTTTATGGAACCGAAGGACCGATCGGATTGAAACGGTGGACCGAGAAGGTTGAATTGGTGTTTGCCATAAGTAAGTGTACTGAAGAGGACAAAGTGAAGTACGCTATGCATATCTTCACAGGTTCTGCGTTAACATGGTGGAATACCTATCTAGAGCAAGTGGGACAAGACGATGCGTACGCACTACCGTGGTCAGCATTCAAGCACTTGATGAACGAGAAGTACCGTCCCAGAACCGAGGTCAATAAGCTCAAGACAGAACTTAGAGGGTTACGAACCCAAGGATTTGATATTACCACGTACGAAAGACGATTCACAGAATTGTGCCTATTGTGTCCGGGAGCATTCGAAGATGAGGAAGAGAAGATCGACGCGTTTGTGAAAGGATTACCGGACAGAATCCAAGAAGATATAAGTTCACACGAGCCCGCCTCCATACAACAGGCATGTAGAATGGCTCACAAACTAGTGAACCAGATTGAAGAAAGAATTAAAGAACAGACTGCTGAAGAGGCCAATGTGAAGCAAGTCAAAAGAAAGTGGGAGGAAAACGGTGATAAGAATCACCAATACAACAACAACAGCAATTACAACAATAATCGCAACAATTATCCCAACAATCGCAACATCAATTGCAACTACAACAAACGGCCCAACAACAACAACAACAACAACAACAACAACAACTACTACAACAATCATCCCAACAACAATAATAACCGGAACAACAACAACAATCAGAAGCAGCTATGCCAAAGGTGTGAAAAGTATCACTCGGGGTTTTGCACCAAATTTTGCAACAAGTGTAAAAGAAATGGTCATAGCGCGGCGAAGTGTGAGGTCTACGGACCAGGGGTTAATAGAACGAAAGGAACAAATGGTGTCGGAACGAGTAATGGCGGAGCAAGTAGTGTCAGAGCAAGTTATGCAAATGTAGTTTGTTATAAATGTGGAAAACCGGGCCACATTATTAGAAATTTCCCTAACCAGGAGAACACGAATGGACAAGGCCGCGGAAGAGTTTTCAATATTAATGCGGCAGAGGCACAGGAAGACCCGGAGCTTGTTACGGGTACGTTTCTTATTGACAATAAATCTGCTTACGTTTTATTTGATTCGGGTGCGGATAGAAGCTATATGAGTAGAGATTTTTGTGCTAAATTAAGTTGTCCATTGACGCCGTTGGATAGTAAATATTTACTCGAATTAGCAAACGGTAAATTAATTTCAGCAGATAATATATGCCGGAATCGAGAAATTAAACTGGGTAGCGAAATATTTAAGATTGATTTGATACCAGTAGAGTTAGGGAGTTTTGATGTAATAGTTGGCATGGACTGGCTGAAGAAGGTGAAAGCAGAGATCGTATGTTATAAAAATGCAATTCGCATTGTACGAGAAGAAGGAGAACCCTTAATGGTGTACGGAGAAAAGGGCAACATGAAGCTACATCTTATTAGTAATTTGAAGGCACAAAAATTAATAAAAAAAGGTTGCTATGCTGTTCTAGCACACGTCGAGAAAGTACAAACTGAAGAAAAGAGCATCAATGATGTACCCGTCGCAAAAGAATTTCCCGATGTATTTCCGAAAGAATTACCGGGACTACCTCCACATCGATCTGTTGAATTTCAAATAGATCTTGTACCAGGAGCTGCACCAATAGCTCGTGCTCCTTATAGACTCGCACCCAGCGAGATGAAAGAACTGCAAAGCCAACTGCAAGAACTATTAGAACGTGGTTTCATTCGACCAAGCACATCACCATGGGGAGCTCCTGTTTTGTTTGTCAAGAAGAAGAATGGTACATTTAGGTTGTGTATTGACTACAGAGAGTTGAACAAACTTACCATCAAAAACCGTTATTCACTGCCGAGAATTGACGACTTATTTGATCAACTACAAGGCTCGTCGTTTTATTCGAAGATCGATTTACGTTCTGGATATCATCAAATGCGAGTAAAGGAGGATGATATTCCAAAAACTACTTTAGGACGCGTTATGGTCATTACGAGTTTATGGTTATGCCGTTTGGATTGACTAACGCACCAGCTGTGTTCATGGACCTTATGAACCGAGTGTGTGGGCCATATCTTGACAAGTTTGTCATTGTTTTCATCGATGACATACTTATTTACTCAAAGAATGATCAAGAGCACGAAGAACATTTGAGAAAAGTGATAGAAGTATTGAGGAAAGAAAAAACTGTACGCTAAGTTTTCAAAGTGTGCATTTTGGTTGGAAGAAGTTCAATTCCTCGGTCACATAGTGAACAAAGAAGGTATCCAGGTGGACCCGGCAAAGATCGAAACCGTTGAAAAGTGGGAAACCCCAAAAACTTCGAAGCATATACGTCAATTTTTAGGATTGGCTGGTTACTACAGAAGATTCATCCAAGATTTCTCCAAAATAGCAAAACCCTTGACTGCATTAACAAATAAAGGGAAGAAATTTGAATGGAAGGATGAACAAGAGAAGGCGTTTCAATTATTGAAGAAAAAGCTAACTACGGCACCTATATTGTCATTGCCTGAAGGGAATGATGATTTTGTGATTTATTGTGATGCATCAAAGCATGGTCTCGGTTGTGTATTAATGCAACGGACGAAGGTGATTGCTTATGCGTCTAGACAATTGAAGATTCACGAGCAAAATTATACGACGCGTGATTTGGAATTAGGCGCGGTTGTTTTTGCATTAAAGACTTGGAGGCACTACTTATATGGGGTCAAAAGTATTATATATACCGACTACAAAAGTCTTCAACACATATTTAATCAGAAACAACTGAATATGAGGCAGTGTAGGTAGATTGAATTGTTGAATGATGACGATTTTGAGATTCGTTACCACCCGGGGAAGGCAAATGTGGTAGCCGATGCCTTGAGCAGGAAGGACAGAGAACCCATTCGAGTAAAATCTATGAATATAATGATTCATAATAACCTTACTACTCAAATAATGGAGGCGCAACAAGGAGTTTTAAAAGAGGGAAATTTAAAGGATGAAATACCCAAAGGATCGGAGAAGCATCTTAATATTCGGGAAGACGGAACCCGGTATAGGGCTGAAAGGATTTGGGTGCCAAAAATTTGGAGATATGAGAGAAATGGTACTTAGAGAAGCTCATAAAACCAGATACTCAATACATCCTGGAACGGGGAAGATGTACAAGGATCTCAAGAAACATTTTTGGTGGCCGGGTATGAAAGCTGATGTTGCTAAATACGTAGGAGAATGTTTGACGTGTTCTAAGGTCAAAGCTGAGCATCAGAAACCATCAGGTCTACTTCAACAACCCAAAATTCCGGAATGGAAATGGGAAAACATTACCATGGATTTCATCACTAAATTGCCAAGGACTGCAAGTGGTTTTGATACTATTTGGGTAATAGTTGATCGTCTCACCAAATCAGCACACTTCCTGCCAATAAGAGAAGATGACAAGATGGAGAAGTTAGCACGACTGTATTTGAAGGAAGTCATCTCCAGACATGGAATACCAATCTCTATTATCTCTGATAGGGATGGCAGATTTATTTCAAGATTCTGGCAGACATTACAGCAAGCATTAGGAACTCGTCTAGACATGAGTACTGCCTATCATCCACAAACTGATGGGCAGAGCGAAAGGACGATACAAACGCTTGAAGACATGCTACGAGCATGTGTTATTGATTTCGAAAACAGTTGGGATCGACATCTACCGTTAGCAGAATTTTCCTACAACAACAGCTACCATTCAAGCATTGAGATGGCGCCGTTTGAAGCACTTTATGGTAGAAAGTGCAGGTCTCCGATTTGTTGGAGTGAAGTGGGGGATAGACAGATTACGGGTCCGGAGATTATACAAGAAACTACCGAGAAGAT
The DNA here is from genome assembly GCF_046630445.1 of Rutidosis leptorrhynchoides. Classification (NCBI taxonomy): domain Eukaryota; kingdom Viridiplantae; phylum Streptophyta; class Magnoliopsida; order Asterales; family Asteraceae; genus Rutidosis; species Rutidosis leptorrhynchoides. The sequence continues at coordinate 597,981,536 of NC_092336.1, read as the reverse complement.
CATCCAAATTCAACAACGATTGAAAACCGCCCAAAGTCGACAAAAGAGCTACGCTGACATTAAAAGAAAAGATATAGAATTTGAAATTGGAGAGATGGTCATGCTTAAAGTTGCTCCTTGGAAAGGCGTTGTTCGATTTGGTAAACGAGGGAAATTAAATCCAAGGTATATTGGACCATTCAAGATTATTGATCGTGTCGGACCTGTTGCTTACCGACTTGAGTTACCTCAACAACTCGCGGCTGTACATAACACTTTCCACATCTCGAATTTGAAGAAATTTTTTGCTAAAGAAGATCTCACTATTCCTTTAGATGAAATCCAAATCAACGAAAAACTTCAATTCATCGAAGAACCCGTCGAAATAATGGATCGTGAAGTTAAAAGACTTAAGCAAAACAAGATACCAATTGTTAAGGTTCGATGGAATGATCGTAGAGGACCCGAGTTCACCTGGGAGAGTGAAGATCAGATGAAGAAGAAATACCCGCATCTATTTCCAGAAGATTCGTCAACACCTTCAACAGCTTAAAATTTCGGGACGAAATTTATTTAACGGGTAGGTACTGTAGTGACCCGAACTTTTCCATGTTTATATATATTAATTGAGATTGATATTTACATGATTAAATGTTTCCAACATGTTAAGCAATCAAACTTGTTAAGACTTGATTAATTGAAATATGTTTCATATAGACAATTGACCACCCAAGTTGACCGGTGATTCACGAACGTTAAAACTTGTAAAAACTATATGATGACATATATATGGATATATATATAGTTAACATGATACTATGATAAGTAAACATATCATAAAGTATATTAACAATGAACTACATATGTAAAAACAAGACTACTAACTTAATGATTTTTAAACGAGACATATATGTAACGATTATCGTTGTAAAGACATTTAATGTATATATATCATATTAAGAGATAGTCATACATGATAATATCATGATAATATAATAATTTAAAATCTCATTTGATATTATAAATATTGGGTTAACAACATTTAACAAGATCGTTAACCTAAAGGTTTCAAAACAACACTTACATGTAACGACTAACGATGACTTAACGACTCAGTTAAAATGTATATACATGTAGTGTTTTAATATGTATTTATACACTTTTGAAAGAATTCAATACACTTATCAAAATACTTCTACTTAATAAAAATGCTTACAATTACATCCTCGTTCAGTTTCATCAACAATTCTACTCGTATGCACCCGTATTTGTACTCGTACAATACACAGCTTTTAGATGTATGTACTATTGGTATATACACTCCAATGATCAGCTCTTAGCAGCCCATGTGAGTCACCTAACACATGTGGGAACCATCATTTGGCAACTAGCATGAAATATCTCATAAAATTACAAAAATATGAGTAATCATTCATGACTTATTTACATGAAAACAAAATTACATATCCTTTATATCTAATCCATACACCAACGACCAAAAACACCTACAAACACTTTCATTCTTAAATTTTCTTCATCTAATTGATCTCTCTCAAGTTCTATCTTCAAGTTCTAAGTGTTCTTCATATATTCTACAAGTTCTAGTTACATAAAATCAAGAATACTTTCAAGTTTGCTAGCTCACTTCCAATCTTGTAAGGTGATCATCCAACCTCAAGAAATCTTTGTTTATTACAGTAGGTTATCATTCTAATACAAGGTAATAATCATATTCAAACTTTGGTTCAATTTCTATAACTATAACAATCTTATTTCAAGTGATGATCTTACTTGAACTTGTTTTCGTGTCATGATTCTGCTTCAAGAACTTCGAGCCATCCAAGGATCCGTTGAAGCTAGATCCATTTTTCTCTTTTCCAGTAGGTTTATCCAAGGAACTTATGGTAGTAATGATGTTCATAACATCATTCGATTCATACATATAAAGCTATCTTATTCGAAGGTTTAAACTTGTAATCACTAGAACATAGTTTAGTTAATTCTAAACTTGTTCGCAAACAAAAGTTATTCCTTCTAACTTGACTTTTAAAATCAAATAAACACATGTTCTATATCTATATGATATGCTAACTTAATGATTTAAAACCTGGAAACACGAAAAACACCGTAAAACCGGATTTACGCCGTCGTAGTAACACCGCGGGCTGTTTTGGGTTAGTTAATTAAAAACTATGATAAACTTTGATTTAAAAGTTGTTATTCTGAGAAAATGATTTTTATTATGAACATGAAACTATATCCAAAAATTATGGTTAAACTCAAAGTGGAAGTATGTTTTCTAAAATGGTCATCTAGACGTCGTTCTTTCGACTGAAATGACTACCTTTACAAAAACGACTTGTAACTTATTTTTCCGACTATAAACCTCTACTTTTTCTGTTTAGATTCATAAAATAGAGTTCAATATTAAACCATAGCAATTTGATTCACTCAAAACGGATTTAAAATGAAGAAGTTATGGGTAAAACAAGATTGGATAATTTTTCTCATTTTAGCTACGTGAAAGTTGGTAACAAATCTATTCCAACCATAACTTAATCAACTTGTATTGTATATTATGTAATCTTGAGATACCATAGACACGTATACAATGTTTCGACCTATCATGTCGACACATCTATATATATTTCGGAACAACCATAGACACTCTATATGTGAATGTTGGAGTTAGCTATACAGGGTTGAGGTTGATTCCAAAATATATATAGTTTGAGTTGTGATCAATACTGAGATACGTATACACTGGGTCGTGGATTGATTCAAGATAATATTTATCGATTTATTTCTGTACATCTAACTATGGACAACTAGTTGTAGGTTACTAACGAGGACAGCTGACTTAATAAACTTAAAACATCAAAATATATTAAAAGTGTTGTAAATATATTTTGAACATACTTTGATATATATGTATATATTGTTATCGGTTCGTGAATCAACCAGTGGCCAAGTCTTACTTCCCGACGAAGTAAAAATTTGTGAAAGTGAGTTATAGTCCCACTTTTAAAATCTAATATTTTTGGGATGAGAATACATGCAGGTTTTATAAATGATTTACAAAATAGACACAAGTACGTGAAACTACATTCTATGATTGAATTATCGAAATCGAATATGCCCCTTTTTATTAAGTCTGGTAATCTAAGAATTAGGGAACAGACACCCTAATTGACGCGAATCCTAAAGATAGATCTATTGAGCCTAACAAACCCCATCCAAAGTACCGGATGCTTTAGTACTTCGAAATTTATATCATATCCGAAGGGTGTCCCGGAATGATGGGGATATTCTTATATATGCATCTTGTTAATGTCGGTTACCAGGTGTTCACCATATGAATGATTTTTATCTCTATGTATGGGATGTGTATTGAAATATGAAATCTTGTGGTCTATTATTATGATTTGATATATATAGATTAAACCTATAACTCACCAACATTTTTGTTGACGTTATAAGCATGTTTATTCTCAGGTAATTATTAAGAGCTTCCGCTGTCGCATACTTAAATAAGGACGAGATTTGGAGTCCATGCTTGTATGATATTGTGTAAAAACTGCATTCAAGAAACTTATTTTGTTGTAACATATTTGTATTGTAAACCATTATGTAATGGTCGTGTGTAAACAATATATTTTAGATTATCATTATTTGATAATCTACGTAAAGCTTTTTAAACCTTTATTGATGAAATAAAGGTTATGGTTTGTTTTAAAATGAATGCAGTCTTTGAAAAACGTCTCATATAGAGGTCAAAACCTCGCAACGAAATCAATTAATATGGAACATTTTTAATCAATAAGAACGGGACATTTCAATCTCCAAGCATTTTCTCCATCATTTAGCTTCAATTACAAGCCTTAAACACCATAATAAAACTCTTTCAAGAACATATCAAAATTACCACCCATTTGAAGAAGTTTACTTCCAACCTTTTGATCTAACTCCACCACTCTTTGATTCCAAGATTATTTCTTATCTTTTGCAGTAACTTTGTTCAAGTAACTTGAGGAAGTAACCTTGTTCATAATCTTATTCAATTCATATTCATATAGCTATCTTATTTTGTGGTATAAAATTTTAACAACAAGAACATAGTTTGAATGATTTCAAACTTGTTCGCAAACTAAATAGATCCTTCTAACTTGACTTTTAAAACACTTCAAGACCTGTAATATATCATAATGATATGCTAACCTAACAAGATATAACTTGGTTTTACAAAGAACATCTTAAAAACTAAATCTACGTCGTCGGAGTGCAACCGGGGGCTGTTTTGGGTTGGATAATTAAAAACCATCTTGAACTTTGAATTGGAAGTTCATGTTCTGGAAAAAATGATATTTCTTATGAATATGTTAACACATAAAAATTTCATGGTTTAACTCAAAGTGTAAGTATTTTTAGAAAAATGATCATTAAATGTTGTTTTTATGATGGAAAATGATCACTTTCATAAGTTTCACCAAAGTTTGACCTATAACCTATGATTCTGAATACAAACTAAGGTATTTTCAGTTCATATTCTTAAAATTTGACTCGATCCAAGGAAGTGGCAAGTTAAACCAACAAAAACGGAGTGGTAATGAAGAAACTACGACTAAAACAAGATTGGGTATCCGAAGCTAGTTTAGCTACGAAAATATTTGGAGAAAAAGTAAATTAATCATATCTTTTCTAATTAATATGATATTTTATATATATAATTACTTATGATTTGATTTTATATATTTCAGGACCACCCGTAAACAACACGAGAAGATTAATCATAAGACCTCATGATTGTACGCAACACGTCATTTGACAACACGATACTTTATGTACGCAACACGTCATTTGACAACATGGTACCATGGGTCGAGATTAATTCTGATCAATACGAATACGATGGGGTCTTTATTTATTTTATTTAAACAACTAATTGTGGACCACTAACATCGGACTGCTAACTACGGACTAAGAAAATATTAAAATTATTAAAAGTATATATATATATGTAACGATTACTTAAAAAAAAATATGTTGATATATTATATATATGGTTAGGTTCGTGATATCTATCGGAGACCAAGTCGAATTAAATACCTTCAAGGCAAAAGTGAGTTTCATTTGCTCCATTTTTAATTGCTTTTGCAATATATATTTTTGGGCTGAGAATACATGCGCTACTTTTATAAATGTTTACGAAATAGACACAAGTACTTAAAAATATATTCTACGTTGAGTTGTACCACTGGCATACTTCTCTGTAGCTTGGTAACTACTATTTACATGGGTATTGTAAACGCGAATCCTGTTGATAGATCTATCGGGCCTGACAACCCCAACCGGACTGGACGACCAGTATTCAACGGTTGCACAGTACTTCGTTTCGGTGACTACACTTGGTACAGTGTAGTGAGATTTCATAATAAAGGGAATATGCGACGTTGATTAAATGTTAAGTATGGTTACCAAGTGCTCAACCACTTAGAATACTTTACATACACTTGCGAGTGTATTATGTTTATGATTATGAAATCTTGTGGTCTATTAACATATTGAAATGATTGTTATGATAAACCTATGAACTCACCAACCTTTTGGTTGACACTTTAAAGCATGTTTATTCTCAGGTACGAATTAAGTCTTTCGCTGTGCATTTGCTCAATATAAGGACATTACTTGGAGTCGATCATCGCAATGGGACCAAATGTTGATGACTTCGTCCAGGTGGATTAGGACGGGTCCTTTCAAATAATGGGCAAGGCCGTGAACGAGTCTTCAACATTAATTCCGCAGAAGCGCAGGAAGACCCGGTGCTTGTTACGGGCACGTATCTTATTGATGATAAATCTGCTTATGTTTTATTTGATTCGGGTGCGGATAGAAGCTATATGAGTAGAGATTTTTGTGTCAAATTAAATTGTCCATTAATGCCTTTGGATAATAAATTTTTACTCGAATTAGCAAACGGTAAACTAATTACAGCAGATAAAGTATGTCGGGATAGAGAAATTAAATTAGTTGAAGAAACATTTAAAATTGATTTAATACCAGTCGAGTTAGGGAGTTTTGATGTAATAATTGGCATGGACTGGTTGAAAAAGGTGAGAGCAGAAGCCGTTTGTTACAAAAATGCGATTCGCATTGTGCGTGAAAAAGGAAAACCTTTAATGGTGTACGGAGAAAAGAATAACGCGAAATTAAATCTTATTAGTAGTATGAAGGCGAAAAAACTAATAAGAAAAGGTTGTTACGACATTCTAGCACACATTGAGGAAGTTAAACCTGAAGAAAAGAACATCAGTGATGTTCCCGTCGCAAAAGAATTTCTCGATGTATTTCCGAAAGAATTACCGGGATCACCCCCACATCGATCCGTTGAATTTTAAATAGACCTTGTAACAGGAGCTGCACCAATAGCTCGTGCTCTATACAGACTCGCACCCAGCGAAATGAAAGAATTACAAAGTCAGTTACAGGAACTTTTAGAGTGTGGTTTCATTCGACCAAGCACATCACCATGGGGAGCTCCTGTTTTGTTTGTCAAGAAGAAGGATGGTACATTTAGGTTGTGTATCGACTACCGAGAGTTGAACAAACTTACCATCAAGAACCGCTACCCACTACCGAGAATCGACGACTTATTTGATCAACTACAAGGCTCGTCGGTTTATTCGAAGATTGATTTATGTTCTGGGTATCATCAAATGCGGGTGAAGGAGGATGATATTCCAAAGACTGCTTTTAGGATGCGTTACGGTCATTACGAGTTTATGGTTATGTCGTTTGGGTTGACTAACACACCAGCTGTGTTCATGGACCTCATGAACCGAGTGTGTGGACCATACCTTGACAAGTTTGTCATTGTTTTCATCGATGACATACTTATTTACTCAAAGAATGACCAAGAGCACGAAGAACATTTGAGAAAAGTGCTAGAGTTGTTAAGGAAAGAAAAACTGTACGCTAAGTTTTCAAAGTGTGGATTTTGGTTGGAAGAAGTTCAATTCCTCAGTCACATAGTGAACAAAGAAGGTATTCAGGTGGATCCAGCAAAGATTGAAACCGTTGAAAAGTGGGAACCCCGAAAACTCCGAAGCATATACGCCAATTTTTAGGACTAGCTGGTTACTACAGAAGGTTCATCCAAGACTTTTCCAGAATAGCAAAACCCTTGACTGCATTAACGCATAAAGGGAGGAAATTTGAATGGAAGGATGAACAAGATAAAGCGTTTCAATTGTTAAAGAAAAAGTTAACTACTACACCTATATTGTCATTACCTGAAGGGAATGATGATTTTGTGATATATTGTGATGCCTCAAAGTAAGGTCTCGGTTGTGTATTAATGCAACGAACGAAGGTAATTGCTTATGCGTCTAGACAATTGAAGATTCACGAGCAGAATTATACGACGCATGATTTGGAATTACGCGCGGTTGTTTTTGCATTAAAGACTTGGAGGCACTACTTATATGGGGTCAAAAGTATTATATATACCGACCACAAAAGTCTTCAACACATATTTAATCAGAAACAACTGAACATGAGGCAGCGCAGGTGGATTGAATTGTTGAATGATTACGACTTTGAGATTCGTTACCACCCGGGGAAGGCAAGGGTGGTAGCCGACGCCTTGAGCAGAAAGGACAGAGAACCCATTCGAGTAAAAGCTATGAATATAATGATTCGCACTAACCTTACTACTCAAATAAAGGAGGCGCAACAAGGAGTTTTAAAAGAGGGAAATTTAAAGGATGAAATACCCAAAGGATCGGAGAAGCATCTTAATATTCGGGAAGACGGAGCCCATTATAGGGCTGAAAGGATTTGTGTACCAAAATTTGGAGATATGAGAGAAATGGTACTTAGATAAGCTCATAAAACCGGATACTCAATACATCCTGGAACGGGGAAGATGTACAAGGATCTCAAGAAACATTTTTGGTGGCCGGGTATGAAAGCCGATGTTGCTAAATACGTAGGAGAATGTTTGACGTATTCTAAGGTCAAAGCGGAGCATCAGAAACCATCAGGTCTACTTCAACAACCCGAAATCCCGGAATGGAAATGGGAAAACATTACTATGGATTTCATCACTAAATTGCCAAGGACTACAAGTGGTTTTGATACTATTTGGGTAATAGTTGATCGTCTCACCAAATCAGCACACTTCCTGCCAATAAGAGAAGATGACAAGATGGAGAAGTTAGCACGACTGTATTTGAAGGAAGTCGTCTCCAGACATGGAATACCAATCTCTATTATCTCTGATAGGGATGGCAGATTTATTTCAAGATTCTGGCAGACATTACAGCAAGCATTAGGAACTCGTCTAGACATGAGTACTGCTTATCATCCAAAAACTGATGGGCAGAGCGAAAGGATGATACAAACGCTAGAAGACATGCTACGAGCATGTGTTATTGATTTCGAAAACAGTTGGGATCGACACCTTCCGTTAGCAGAATTTTTCTACAACAACAGCTACCATTCAAGCATTGAGATGGCGCCGTTTGAAGCACTTTATGGTAGAAAGTGCTGGTCTCCGATTTGTTGGAGTGAAGTGTGTAGTGACCCGAACTTTTCTGAACCTTTCTATGATTATATGTTTAATGAAAACTATATTTACATGATTAAATGTTTCCAACATGTTAAGCAATCAAACTTGTTAAGACTTGGTTAATTGAAACGGAAATTTTGTAAACGTCTGATTACCCAGTTTGACCAATGATTCACGAATGCTATAAGTTGTATATGACATGATGATACATAAATAAATAAATATATATATGTTTAACATGATATAATGATCATCAAGTATATCATTAAAAATAGTAACAATAAGTTATATACTTAAAAAGGAGACTATTGACGTATGAAACTCGAAACGATACATATAACGATTATCGTTATAACCACGTCTTACTAAATATATATGAAGCATATTAATACATTGTTATATTATATATAACATGATAATATGATAATTAAATATATCATTAAGTGTATTAACAATGAACTACATAAGTAAAAACAAGACTACTAACTTAAGGATTTCGAAACGAGACATATATGTAACGATTATCGTTGTAACGACATTTAACTGTATATATATCATAATAAGATATATTATATATCATAATATCATGATAATATAACAATTTAACATCTCATTTGTTATAATAAACAATGGGTTAACAACATTCAACAAGATCGTTAACCTAAAGGTTTCAAAACAACATTTACATGTAATGACTAACGATGACTTAACGACTCAGTTAAAATGTATATACATGTAGTGTTTTAATATGTATTCATACACTTTTGAAAGACTTCAAGACACTTATCAAAATACTTCTACTTAACAAAAATGCTTGCAGTTACATCCTCGTTCAGTTTCATCAACAATTCTACTCGTATGCACCCGTATTCGTACTCGTACAATACACAGCTTTTAGATGTATGTACTATTGGTATATACACTCCAATGATCAGCTCTTAGCAGCCCATGTGAGTCACCTAACACATGTGGGAACCATCATTTGGCAACTAGCATGAAATATCTCATAAAATTACAAAAATATGAGTAATCATTCATGACTTATTTACATGAAAACAAAATTACATATCCTTTATATCTAATCCATACACCAACGACCAAAAACACCTACAAACACTTTAATTCTTCAATTTTCTTCATCTAATTGATCTCTCTCAAGTTCTATCTTCAAGTTCTAAGTGTTCTTCATAAATTCCAAAAGTTCTAGTTTCATAAAATCAAGAATACTTCCAAGATTGCAAGTTTACTTCCAAGTTTTCTAAATCCATTCCAAGTAATCATCCAAGATCAAGAAACCTTTGTTACTTACAGTAGGTTATCTTTCTAATACAAGGTAATAATCATATTCAAACTTTAATTCAATTTCTATAACTATAACAATCTTATTTCGAGTGGAAATCTTACTTGAAATTGTTTTCGTGTCATGATTCTGCTTCAAGAACTTTCAAGCCATCCAAGGATCCTTTGAAGCTAGATCTATTTTTCTCATTTCCATTAGGTTTATCCAAGGAACTTGAGGTAGTAATGATATTCATAACATCATTCGATTCATATATATAAAGCTATCTTATTCGAAGGTTTAAACTTGTAATCACTAGAACATAGTTTAGTTAATTCTAAACTTGTTCGCAAATAAAAGTTAATCCTTCTAACTTGACTTTTAAAATTAACTAAACACATGTTCTATATCTATATGATATGCTAACTTAATGATTTAAAACCTGGAAACACGAAAAATACCGTAAAACCGGATTTACGCCGTCGTAGTAACACCGCGGGCTGTTTTGGGTTAGTTAATTAAAAACTATGATAAACTTTGATTTAAAAGTTGTTATTCTGGGAAAATGATTTTTATTATGAACATGAAACTATATCCAAAAATTATGGTTAAACTCAAAGTGGAAGTATGTTTTCTAAAATGGTCATCTAGACGTCGTTCTTTCAACTGAAATGACTACCTTTACAAAAACGACTTGTAACTTATTTTTCCGACTATAAACCTATACTTTTTCTGTTTAGATTCATAAAATAGAGTTCAATATGAAACCATAGCAATTTGATTCACTCAAAACGGATTTAAAATGAAGAAGTTATGGGTAAAAAAAGATTGGATAATTTTTCTCATTTTAGCTACGTGAAAATTGGTAACAAATCTATTCCAACCATGACTTAATCAACTTGTATTGTATATTATGTAATCTTGAGATACCATAGACACGTATACAATGTTTCGACCTATCATGTCGACACATCTATATATATTTCGGAACAACCATAGACACTCTATATGTGAATGTTGGAGTTAGCTATACAGGGTTGAGGTTGATTCCAAAATATATATAGTTTGAGTTGTGATCAATACTGAGATACGTATACACTGGGTCGTGGATTGATTCAAGATAATATTTATCGATTTATTTCTGTACATCTAACTGTGGACAACTAGTTGTAGGTTACTAACGAGGACAGCTGACTTAATAAACTTAAAACATCAAAATATATTAAAAGTGTTGTAAATATATTTTGAACATACTTTGATATATATGTATATATTGTTATAGGTTCGTGAATCAACCAGTGGCCAAGTCTTACTTCCCGACGAAGTAAAAATCTGTGAAAGTGAGTTATAGTCCTACTTTTAAAATCTAATATTTTTGGGATGAGAATACATGCAGGTTTTATAAATGATTTAAAAAATAGACACAAGTACGTGAAACTACATTCTATGGTTGAATTATCAAAATCTAATATGCCCCTTTTTATTAAGTCTGGTAATCTAAGAATTAGGGAACAGACACCCTAATTGGCGCGAATCCTAAAGATAGATCTATTGGGCCTAACAAACCCCATTCAAAGTACCGGATGCTTTAGTACTTCGAAATTTATATCATATCCGAAGGGTGTCCCGGAATGATAGGGATATTCTTATATATATGCATCTTGTTAATGTCGGTTACCAGGTGTTCACCATATGAATGATTTTTATCTCTATGTATGGGATGTGTATTGAAATATGAAATCTTGTGGTCTATTGTTACGATTTGATATATATAGGTTAAACCTATAACTCACCAACATTTTTGTTGACGTTTAAAGCATGTTTATTCTCAGGTGAATACTAAGAGCTTCCGCTATTGCATACTAAAATAAGGACAATATTTGGAGTCCATGTTTGTATGATATTGTGTAAAAACTGCATTCAAGAAACTGATTTCGATGTAACATATTTGTATTGTAAACCATTATGTAATGGTCGTGTGTAAACAGGATATTTTAGATTATCATTATTTGATAATCTACGTAAAGCTTTTTAACCCTTTATTTATGAAATAAAGGTTATGGTTTGTTTTAAAAATGAATGCAGTCGTTGAAAAACGTCTCATATAGAGGTCAAAACCTCGCAACGAAATCAATTAATATGGAACGTTTTTAATCAATAAGAACGGGACATTTCAGTTGGTATCCGAGCGTTGGTCTTAGAGAACCAGAATTTTGCATTAGTGTGTCTTATCGAGTTTGTTAGGATGCATTAGTGAGTCTGGACTTCGACCGTGTTTACTTGAAAAATGATTGCTTAACAAATTTTGTTGGAAACTATATATTTTTAACATGTGAATATTATGTGATATATTAATCTCTTAACGTGTTTGATATTATGTGATAGATGTCTACCTCTAGAACAAGTCCCATTGACTCACCTAATAATAATGAAGAGTCAAATGTAAATTGGAATGATTCATGGACTGATTCACAAGTTCCCGAAGAGGAACCGGAAGAAGAGTCGGAACCGGAAGAAGAATCGGAACCGGAAGAAGAATCGGAACCGGAAGAAGAAATAGAACCAGTGGGAGAAATAATAAAACGGTTAAGTAGAAGAAAATCCTCAACCAACCGACCAAAGTTAATTATGGTCAATGGTGTTTCCGCCAAGGAAGCAAAGTATTGGGAGGATTACCAATTCTCCGATGAATCGGATCCCGACAAGGATTCCGATGATGTTATAGAAATTACCCCAACACAATTTAATAAGGCAAAAGAGAACAATAAGAGAAAGGGCATAAAAATAGAGAAATTTGATTCCAAACCCGATGAACTTTATATGTATCGTCAACACCCGTATTTCTTAAGTTGTGACAATAACCCGGGAACCTCTAAACCACCAGGTTTTTCTAAACCAATGTGGAAAACGACGGCTCGTATTAGGGGAACATCATATATCCCTAGAAACTTGGCAAAACGAACCAAAACCGAAGAAGAAGAAACGAGCGAGTCGGAATAAGATAGTTGTATTCGTGTGGTGTAATATATGTAATATAGTGTGCTTATGCTTTATGATATATGTAAAAATTGCTTGTATTAATAAGTAATTTTTTTTATGAATCTAACTCTTGTCTATTTTACAGTTTAAAAACACAAAATGGATAGACAACCCAGTATTTTAAGAGACCTACCCGGAGACATGATTGATGAAATCTTGTCTAGAGTCGGTCAGAATTCCTCGGCACAACTATTTAAGGAGAAATCAGTTTGTAAGACATTCGAAGAACGTTCCAAGAATGTCTTGGTTTATAAGAGACTTTCGTTTGAAAGATGGGGGATATCACATTGGGAAACCCATAAGTTACGTTGTGTTTACTTTGACGCATATATTGCGGGGAACCCAAATGCTATTTTACGCAACGGGTTAAGAAATTATTTTGACTCAATGTATCCGAATATAGGACTTCATGATTTAGAAAAAGTGGCTAACATGCAACATAAAGAAGCATGCTATGCTTACGGGTTAATAATGTTCGCTTCTCACCAAAGTGAGAAAAAGAACATCGGGCTACAACTATTAAACAAAACGTTCCCACAAGTAACGGAGCCGGTAATTGGGGTAAGAAATGAGGTTTTTAGGTTATTACGAGACTGTTGGTCATTACGTAACCCTCGTCCCTTTGACGACGTTACAACACGCTGTCTTATCAACGGTCATAACGGTTATGTTCCACAAGACCAAGGATGGGAAGTAGTCCTAGTAAAACCAGAATGCATGACTTGTTTCTGGACGTATGAATTACGTGTCTTTATTGCCTTTGCTGAATGACTTGTGTACTAGCTAGAATTATCTTCATAACTATCTTGTATCAAAGTTATTGTGTGCTATATTTCATGCTTTATGTAAAATAAGCGGTATTGTAAGTTTGTAAAATATTGTATAAAAGTTTGAACGCGAAATATTATTATAATCAGTTTTTCATATAGAATTGTAGTAGTTGAATTGTATATTAGCTACTAAGTATGAACTTAACGGGTAGGTACTACCCGAATTTAAACTTATAAAACGCTAATATGAAGAAAAAGCTTTTATAAATGAGTTCATATTATGCTACGAAATACTATTAACTACTCTTAATATTCTGTATGATTAACTTGTTCCATTTGACTATTTTGAAGGAAATGGCACCGACTACTCGACACACCGTGAATATGAATGAAGAGGAATTCCGTACTTTTCTAGCTTCAAACATAGCCGCAGTACAGGTTGCGCTACATACCAACAATAACCTTAGATCTAACAGTACAGGAAATCTTGTAGGATGCACCTACAAAGAATTCACTACCTGCAAACCTTTGGAATTTGATGGAACCGAAGGACCGATCGGATTGAAACGGTGGACTGAGAAGGTCGAATCGGAGTTTGCCATAAGTAAGTGTACTGAAGAGGACAAAGTGAAGTACGCTACGCATACCTTCACAGGTTCTGCGTTAACATGGTGGAATACCTATCTAGAGCAAGTGGGACAAGATGATGCGTACGCACTACCGTGGTCAGCATTCAAGCACTTGATGAACGAGAAGTACCGTCCCAGAACCGAGGTCAATAAGCTCAAGATAGAACTTAGAGGGTTACGAACCCAAGGATTTGATATTACCACGTACGAAAGACGATTCACAGAATTGTGCCTATTGTGTCCGGGAGCGTTCGAAGATGAGGAAGAGAAGATCGACGTGTTTGTGAAAGGATTACTGGAAAGAATCCAAGAAGATATAAGTTCACACGAGCCCACCTCCATACAACAGGCATGTAGAATGGCTCACAAACTAGTGAACCAGATTGAGGAAAGAATTAAAGAACAGACGGCTGAAGAGGCCAATGTGAAGCAAGTCAAAAGAAAGTGGGAGGAAAACGGTGATAAGAATCACCAATACAACAACAACAGCAATTACAATAATAATCGCAACAATTATCCCAACAATCGCAACATCAATCGCAACTACAACAAACGGCCCAACAACAACAACAACAACAACAACAACAGCAACTACAACAATCATCCCAACAACAATAACAACCGCAACAACAACAACAATCAGAAGCAGCTATGCCAAAGGTGTGAAAAGTATCACTCGGGGTTCTGCACCAAATTTTGCAACAAGTGTAAAAGAAATGGTCATATCGCGGCGAAGTGTGAGGTCTACGGACCAGGGGTTAACAGAACGAAAGGAACAAATGGTGTCGGAACGAGTAATGGCGGAGCAAGTAGTGTCGGAGCAAGTTATGCCAATGTAGTTTGTTATAAATGTGGAAAACCGGGCGACATTATTAGAAATTGCCCGAACCAGGAGAACACGAATGGACAAGGCCGCGGAAGAGTTTTCAATATTAATGCGGCAGAGGCACAGGAAGACCCGGAGCTTGTTACGGGTACGTTTCTTATTGACAATAAATCTGCTTACGTTTTATTTGATTCGGGTGCGGATAGAAGCTATATGAGTAGAGATTTTTGTGCTAAATTAAGTTGTCCATTGACGCCGTTGGATAGTAAATTTTTACTCGAATTAGCAAACGGTAAATTAATTTCAGCAGATAATATATGCCGGAATCGAGAAATTAAACTGGGTAGCGAAATATTTAAGATTGATTTGATACCAGTAGAGTTAGGGAGTTTTGATGTAATAGTTGGCATGGACTGGCTGAAGAAGGTGAAAGCAGAGATCGTATGTTATAAAAATGCAATTCGCATTGTACGAGAAGAAGGAGAACCCTTAATGGTGAACGGAGAAAAGAGCAACGCAAAGTTAAATCTTATTAGTAACCTGAAAGCACAAAAACTAATAAGAAAAGGTTGCTATGCTGTTCTAGCACACGTCGAGAAAGTACAAACTGAAGAAAAGAGTATCAATGATGTTCCCGTCGCAAAAGAATTTCCCGATGTATTTCCGAAAGAATTACCGGGATTACCCCCACATCGATCCGTTGAATATCAAATAGATTTTGTACCAGGAGCTGCACCAATAGCTCGTGCTCCTTACAGACTAGCACCCAGCGAGATGAAAGAACTGCAAAGCCAATTACAAGAACTTTTAGAGCGTGGTTTCATTCGACCAAGCACATCACCGTGGGGAGCTCCTGTTTTGTTTGTCAAGAAGAAGGATGGTACATTTAGGTTGTGTATTGACTACAGAGAGTTAAACAAACTTACCATCAAAAACCGTTATCCACTGTCGAGAATTGACGACTTATTTGATCAACTACAAGGCTTGTCGGTTTATTCGAAGATCGATTTACGTTCTGGATATCATCAAATGCGAGTAAAGGAGGATGATATTCCAAAAACTGCTTTTAGGACGCGTTATGGTCATTACGAGTTTATGGTTATGCCGTTTGGATTGACTAACGCACCAGCTGTGTTCATGGACCTTATGAACCGAGTGTGTGGGCCATATCTTGACAAAGTTTGTTATTGTTTTCATCGATGACATACTTATTTACTCAAAGAATGATCAAGAGCACGAAGAACATTTGAGAAAAGTGCTAGAAGTATTGAGGAAAGAAAAACTGTACGCTAAGTTTTCAAAGTCTGCATTTTGGTTGGAAGAAGTTCAATTCCTCGGTCACATAGTGAACAAAGAAGGTATCCAGGTGGACCCGGCAAAGATCGAAACCGTTGAAAAGTGGGAAACCCCAAAAACTCCGAAGCATATACGTCAATTTTTAGGATTGGCTGGTTACTACAGAAGATTCATCCAAGATTTCTCCAAAATAGCAAAACCCTTGACTGCATTAACGCATAAAGGGAAGAAATTTGAATGGAAGGATGAACAAGAGAAGGCGTTTCAATTATTGAGGAAAAAGCTAACTACGGCACCTATATTGTCATTGCCAGAAGGGAATGATGATTTTGTGATTTATTGTGACGCATCAACGCAAGGTCTCGGTTGTGTATTAATGCAACGGACGAAGGTGATTGCTTATGCGTCTAGACAATTGAAGATTCACGAGCAAAATTATACGATGCATGATTTGGAATTAGGCGCTGTTGTTTTTGCATTAAAGACTTGGAGGCACTACTTATATGGGGTCAAAAGTATTATATATACCGACCACAAAAGTCTTCAACACATATTTAATCAAAAACAACTGAATATGAGGCAGCGTAGGTGGATTGAATTGTTGAATGATTACGACTTTGAGATTCGTTACCACCCGGGGAAGGCAAATGTGGTAGCTGACGCCTTGAGCAGGAAGGACAGAGAACCCATTCGAGTAAAATCTATGAATATAATGATTCACAATAACCTTACTACTCAAATAAAGGAGGAGCAACAAGGAGTTTTAAAAGAGGGAAATTTAAAGGATGAAATACCCAAAGGATCGGAGAAGCATCTTAATATTTGGGAAGACGGAACCCGGTATAGGGCTGAAAGGATTTGGGTACCAAAATTTGGAGATATGAGAGAAATGGTACTTAGAGAAGCTCATAAAACCAGATACTCAATACATCCTGGAACGGGGAAGATGTACAAGGATCTCAAGAGACATTTTTGGTGGCCGGGTATGAAAGCCGATGTTGCTAAATACGTAGGAGAATGTTTAACGTGTTCTAAGGTCAAAGCTGAGCATCAGAAACCATCAAGTCTACTTCAACAACCCAAAATTCCGGAATGGAAATGGGAAAACATTACCATGGATTTCATCACTAAATTGCCAAGGACTGCAAGTGGTTTTGATACTATTTGGGTAATAGTTGATCGTCTCACCAAATCAGCACACTTCCTGCCAATAAGAGAAGATGACAAGATGGAGAAGTTAGCACGACTGTATTTGAAGGAAGTCATCTCCATACATGGAATACCAATCTCTATTATCTCTGATAGGGATGGCAGATTTATTTCAAGATTCTGGCAGACATTACAGCAAGCATTGGGAACTCGTCTAGACATGAGTACTGCCTATCATCCACAAACTGATGGGCAGAGCGAAAGGACGATACAAATGCTTGAAGACATGCTACGAGCTTGTGTTATTGATTTCGGAAACAGTTGGGATCGACATCTACCGTTAGCAGAATTTTCCTACAACAACAGCTACCATTCAAGCATTGAGATGGCGCCGTTTGAAGCACTTTATGGTAGAAAGTGCAGGTCTCCGATTTGTTGGAGTGAAGTGGGGGATAGACAGATTACGGGTCCGGAGATAATACAAGAAACTACCGAGAAAATCATCCAAATTCAACAAAGATTGAAAACCGCCCAGAGTCGACAAAAGAGCTACGCGAACAGTAAAAGAAAAGATATAGAGTTTGAAATTGGAGAAATGGTCATGCTTAAGGTTTCACCTTGGAAAGGCGTTGTTCGATTTGGTAAACGGGGGAAACTAAATCCAAGGTACATTGGACCATTCAAGATTATAGATCGTGTCGGAACAGTAGCTTACCAACTGGAGCTACCTCAACAACTCGCGGCAGTACATTACACTTTCCACGTCTCAAATTTGAAGAAATGTTTTGCTAAAGAAGATCTCACTGTTCCGTTGGACGAAATCCAAATCAATGAAAAACTTCAATTCATTGAAGAACCCGTCGAAATAATGGATCGTGAGGTTAAGAGACTTAAACAAAACAAGATACCGATTGTTAAGGTTCGATGGAATGCTCGTAGAGGACCCGAGTTCACCTGGGAACGAGAAGATCAGATGAAGAAGAAGTACCCGCACTTATTTCCAGAAGATGAGCCAACACCTCCAATCGCTTAAAATTTCGGGACGAAATTTATTTAACGGGTAGGTACTGTAGTGACCCGAACTTTTCCGAACCTTTCTATGATTATATGTTTAATGAAAACTATATTTACATGATTAAATGTTTCCAACATGTTAAGCAATCAAACTTTTTAAGACTTGATTAATTGAAACGGAAATTTTGTAAACGTCTGATTACCCAGTTTGACCAATGATTCACGAACGCTATAAGTTGTATATGACATGATGATACATAAATGAATAAATATATATGTTTAACATGATATAATGATCATCAAGTATCTCATTAAAAATAGTAACAATAAGTTATATACTTAAAAAGGAGACTATTGACGTATGAAACTCGAAACGATACATATAACGATTATCGTTATAACCACGTCTTACTAAATATATATGAAGCATATTAATACATTGTTATATTATATATAACATGATAATATGATAATTAAATATATCATTAAGTGTATTAACAATGAACTACATAAGTAAAAACAAGACTACTAACTTAAGGATTTCGAAACGAGACATATATGTAACGATTATCGTTGTAACGACATTTAACTGTATATATATCATACTAAGATACATTATATATCATAATATCATGATAATATAACAATTTAACATCTCATTTGTTATAATAAACAATGGGTTAACAACATTCAACAAGATCGTTAACCTAAAGGTTTCAAAACAACATTTACATGTAACGACTAACGATGACTTAACGACTCAGTTAAAATGTATATACATGTAGTGTTTTAATATGTATTCATACACTTTTGAAAGACTTCAAGACACTTATCAAAATACTTCTACTTAACAAAAATGCTTACAGTTACATCCTCGTTCAGTTTCATCAACAATTCTACTCGTATGCACCCGTATTCGTACTCGTACAATACACAGCTTTTAGATGTATGTACTATTGGTATATACACTCCAATGATCAGCTCTTAGTAGCCCATGTGAGTCACCTAACACATGTGGGAACCATCATTTGGCAACTAGCATGAAATATCTCATAAAATTACAAAAATATGAGTAATCATTCATGACTTATTTACATGAAAACAAAATTACATATCCTTTATATCTAATCCATACACCAACGACCAAAAACACCTACAAACACTTTAATTCTTCAATTTTATTCATCTAATTGATCTCTCTCAAGTTCTATCTTCAAGTTCTAAGTGTTCTTCATAAATTCCAAAAGTTCTAGTTTCATAAAATCAAGAATACTTCCAAGATTGCAAGTTTACTTCCAAGTTTTCTAAATCCATTCCAAGTAATCATCCAAGATCAAGAAACCTTTGTTACTTACAGTAGGTTATCTTTCTAATACAAGGTAATAATCATATTCAAACTTTAATTCAATTTCTATAACTATAACAATCTTATTTCGAGTGGAAATCTTACTTGAAATTGTTTTCGTGTCATGATTCTGCCTCAAGAACTTTCAAGCCATCCAAGGATCCTTTGAATCTAGATCTATTTTTCTCATTTTCAGTAGGTTTATCCAAGGAACTTGAGGTAGTAATGATATTCATAACATCATTCGATTCATACATATAAAGCTATCTTATTCGAAGGTTTAAACTTGTAATCACTAGAACATAGTTTAGTTAATTCTAAACTTGTTCGCAAATAAAAGTTAATCCTTCTAACTTGACTTTTAAAATTAACTAAACACATGTTCTATATCTATATGATATGCTAACTTAATGATTTAAAACCTGGAAACACGAAAAATACCGTAAAACCAGATTTACGCCGTCGTAGTAACACCGCGGGCTGTTTTGGGTTAGTTAATTAAAAACTATGATAAACTTTGATTTAAAAGTTGTTATTCTGGGAAAATGATTTTTATTATGAACATGAAACTATATCCAAAAATTATGGTTAAACTCAAAGTGGAAGTATGTTTTCTAAAATGGTCATCTAGACGTCGTTCTTTCGACTGAAATGACTACCTTTACAAAAACGACTTGTAACTTATTTTTCTAACTATAAACCTATAATTTTTCTGTTTAGATTCATAAAATAGAGTTCAATATGAAACCATAGCAATTTGATTCACTCAAAACGGATTTAAAATGAAGAAGTTATGGGTAAAACAAGATTGGATAATTTTTTTCATTTTAGCTACGTGAAAATTGGTAACAAATCTATTCCAACCATAACTTAATCAACTTGTATTGTATATTATGTAATCTTGAGATACCATAGACACGTATACAATGTTTCGACCTATCATGTCGACACATCTATATATATTTCGGAACAACCATAGACACTCTATATGTGAATGTTGGAGTTAGCTATACAGGGTTGAGGTTGATTCCAAAATATATATAGTTTGAGTTGTGATCAATACTGAGATACGTATACACTGGGTCGTGGATTGATTCAAGATAATATTTATCGATTTATTTCTGTACATCTAACTATGGATAACTAGTTGTAGGTTACTAACGAGGACAACTGACTTAATAAACTTAAAACATCAAAATATATTAAAAGTGTTGTAAATATATTTTGAACATACTTTGATATATATGTATATATTGTTATAGGTTCGTGAATCAACCAGTGGCCAAGTCTTACTTCCCGACGAAGTAAAAATCTGTGAAAGTGAGTTATAGTCCCACTTTTAAAATCTAATATTTTTGGGATGAGAATACATGCAGGTTTTATAAATGATTTACAAAATAGACACAAGTACGTGAAACTACATTCTATGGTTGAATTATCAAAATCGAATATGCCCTTTTTTATTAAGTCTGGTAATCTAAGAATTAGGGAACAGACACCCTAATTGACGCGAATCCTAAAGATAGATATATTGGGCCTAACAAACCCCATCCAAAGTACCGGATGCTTTAGTACTTCGAAATTTATATCATATCCGAAGGGTGTCCCGGAATGATAGGGATATTCTTATATATATGCATCTTGTTAATGTCGGTTACTAGGTGTTCACCATATGAATGATTTTTATCTCTATGTATGGGATGTGTATTGAAATATGAAATCTTGTGGTCTATTGTTACGATTTGATATATATAGGTTAAACCTATAACTCACCAACATTTTTGTTGACGTTTAAAGCATGTTTATTCTCAGGTGAATACTAAGAGCTTCCGCTGTTGCATACTAAAATAAGGACAAGATTTGGAGTCCATGTTTGTATGATATTGTGTAAAAACTGCATTCAAGAATCTGATTTCGATGTAACATATTTGTATTGTAAACCATTATGTAATGGTCGTGTGTAAACAGGATATTTTAGATTATCATTATTTGATAATCTACGTAAAGCTTTTTAAACCTTTATTTATGAAATAAAGGTTATGGTTTGTTTTAAAAATGAATGCAGTCTTTGAAAAACGTCTCATATAGAGGTCAAAACCTCGCAACGAAATTAATTAATATGGAACGTTTTTAATCAATAAGAACGGGACATTTCAAAGTGGGGGATAGACAGATTACGGGCCCGAAGATAATACAAGAAACTACCGAGAAGATCATCCAAATTCAACAACGGTTGAAAACCGCCCAAAGTCGACAAAAAAGCTACGCTGACATTAAAAGAAAAGATATAGAATTTGAAATTGAAATTGGAGAGACGGTCATGCTTAAAGTTGCACCTTGGAAAGGCGTTGTTCGATTTCGTAAACGAGGGAAATTAAATCCAAGATATATTGGACCATTCAAGATTATTGATCTTGTCGGACCAGTAGCTTACCGACTTGAGTTACCTTAACAACTCGTGGATGTACATAACACTTTCCACGTCTTGAATTTGAAGAAATGTTTTGCTAAAGAAGATCTCACTATTCCGTTAGACAAAATCCAAATCAACGAAAAACTTCAATTCATCGAAGAACCCGTCGAAATAATGGATCGTGAGGTTAAAAGACTTAAGCAAAACAAGATACCAATTATTAAGGTTCGATGGAATGCTCGTAGAGGACCTGAGTTCACCTGAGAACGAGAAGATCATATGAAGAAGAAATACCCGCACTTATTTCCAGAAGATACGTCAACACCTCCAACTGCTTAAAATTTCGGGACGAAATTTATTTAACGGGTAGGTACTGTAGTGACCCGAACTTTTCCATGTTTATATATATTAAATGAAATTGATATTTACATGATTAAGTGTTTCCAACATGTTAAGCAATCAAACTTGTTAAGACTTGATTAATTGAAATCGGTTTTATATAGACAATTGACCACCCAAGTTGACCGTTGATTCACGAACGTTAAAACTTGTAAAAACTATATGATGACATATATATAGTTATATATATAGTTAACATGATATTATGATACTTAAGTATCTCATTAGGTATTTTAACAATGAGTTATATTCATAAAAATGAGACTATTGAATTAAGAAACTCGAAAACGATATATATAACGATTATCGTTATAACAACGTCTTACTAATTACATATGAATCATTTTAAGATATTGTTAAACTATATATAAACATGATTAATGATAAGTAAACATGTCACTAAGTGTATTAATAATGAACTACATATGTAAA
This sequence comes from Rutidosis leptorrhynchoides, assembly GCF_046630445.1. Lineage (NCBI taxonomy): Eukaryota > Viridiplantae > Streptophyta > Magnoliopsida > Asterales > Asteraceae > Rutidosis > Rutidosis leptorrhynchoides. Next base: position 597,958,397 of record NC_092336.1, on the reverse strand, counting down.
AAATAAGACTACTAACTTAATGATTTCGAAACGAGACATATATGTAACGATTATCGTTGTAACGACATTTAAATGTATATATATCATATTAAGATATATTAATACATCATAATATCATGATAATGTAATAATTTAACATCTCATTAGACATAATAAACAATGAGTTAACAACATTTAACAAGATCGTTAACTTAAGGGTTTCAAAACAACATTTACATGTAACGACTAACGATGACTTAACGACTCTGTTAAAATGTATTTACATGTAGTATATTTAAATGTATTTAAACACTTTTAAAAGACTTCAAGACACTTATCAAAGTACTTCTACTTAACAAAAATGCTTACAATTACATCCTCATTCATTTTCATCAATAATTCTACTCGTATGTACTCGTATTTGTACTCGTACAATACACAGCTTCTAAATGTATTTACTATTGGTATATACACTCCAATGATCAGCTCTTAGCAGCCCTTGTGAGTCACCTAACTATGTGGGAACCATCATTTAACATCTAGCATGAAATATCTCACAAAATTACAAACTAATGGAGCCTATATGGAAGCACCAAATTCACGTGAACTAGCATACTCACAAACACATTCACTTTGCAATTTTCTTGAATCAAATTACTCTCTCTCAAGTGTTCTTCCTTTGTTCTAAGTGTTCTTCATTATCTTCAACAAAATCTAGCTCAATCTAGTTCATAAATCCATACATAAACCAAGATACAAAACAACTACTCAAGAACACACCAACAACACTTCCAAGTTTGCTAGCTTACTTCCAATCTTGCAAATCCACTTTGAGTGATCATCCAACCTCAAGAAATCTTTCTTAGTTACAGTAAGATATCTCTCTAATACAAGGTAGTACTCATATTCAAACTTTTATTCAATTTCTATAACTATAACAATCTTATTTCGAGTGGAAATCTTACTTGAACTTGTTTTCGTGTCATGATTTTGCTTCAAGAACTTTCAAGCCATCCAAGGATCCTTTGAATCTAGATCTATTTTTCTCATTTTCAGTAGTTTTATCCATAAAACCTAAGGTAGTAATGATGTTCATAACATCATTCGATTCATATATATAAAACTACCTTATTCAAAGATTTAAACTTGTAATCACTAGAACATAGTTTAGTTAATTCTAAACTTGTTCGCAAACAAAAGTTAATCCTTCTAACTTGACTTTTAAAATCAATTAAACACATGTTTTATATCTATATGATATGCTAACTTAATGATTTACAACTAAAAACACGAAAAACACCGTAAAACCGGATATACGCCGTCGTAGCAACACCGCGGGCTGTTTTGGGTTAGTTAATTAAAAACTATGATAAACTTTGATTTAAAAGTTGTTCTTCTGGGAAAATTATTTTTCTTATGAACATGAAACTATATCCAAAAATCATGATTAAACTCAAAGTGGAAGTATGTTTTCCAAAATGGTCATCTAGACGTCGTTCTTTCGACTGAAATGACTACCTTTACAAAAATGACTTGTAACCTGTATTTCCGACTATAAACTTATACTTTTTCTGTTTAGATTCATTCACTTAAGTTAAATATGAAACCATAGCAACTTGAATCACTCAAAACGGATTTAAAACGAAGAAGTTATAAGTAAAACAAGATTGGATAATTTTGCTTGTTGTAGCTACGTGAAAATTGGTAACAAATCTATATTAATCATATCCTAGCTAACTCATATTGTATTATACATATATTCTAATATATTATGTAATCTTGGGATACCATAGACACGTATGCAAATGTTTTGACATATCATATCGACCCATGTATATATATTACTTGGAACAATCATAGACACTCTATATGCAATAATGTTTGAGTTAGCTATACAGGGTTGAGGTTGATTCCAAATATATATATACTTTGAGTTGTGATCTAGCCTGAGATGTGTATACACTGGGTCATGGATTGATTCAAGATAATATTTATCGATTTATTTCTGTACATCTAACTGTGGATAACTAGTTGTAGGTTACTAACGAGGACAGCTGACTTAATAAACTTAAAACAGTAAAACGTATTAAAAATGTTGTAAATATATTTTGAACATACTTTGATATATATGTACATATTTATTATAGGTACGTGAATCGACCCGTGGCCAAGTCTTATTTTTTGACGAAGTGAAAATCTATGAAAGTGAGTTATAGTCCCATTTTTACTATCTAATATTTTTGGGATGAGAATACATGCAGTTTTGAAAATGATTTACAAAATAGACACAAGTATTGACACTACATTCTTTGTTGAATCGTTATACCGGATATCGCCCTTGTTGAATGTGGTAGCCTAAGAATTGGTGTTTATTATAATTGCCACCAATTGACGAAAATTCTAAAGATAAATCTATGGGCTTTGACACGCCCCAGTCAGAGAATTTGAACTGCTTTAGTACTTCGATATTTATATATGGGGATATTCTAGATGCATTTGTTAATGTCGGTGATGTGTGCGAGGTGTACTAGGAAATAGTATTATTTTTACAACGAAATACTATTAAATACGATACAATTTTACACAAGATATTTATTTATTTATAGAATGGATATACCTAAACCTTGCTACAACACTTATAGGCAGTGTACGTAATCGTACAGTAGTGTAGTTTTTAGTAAATCCGGTTCGTTCCACAGGGAAAATTTTAAACAAGCTTAACGCTATATTAGTTTTAATTTATAAAAAAACAAATATATATATAAGTAATATTATTATTATAAAAAGGGGATTTTTACCGTTTAATGACCGGTTTGTCGATTTTAAAACTTTAGTCGCAGTTAAAACCTAATGTAAAATACTAAAAATAAATACAACTTAATTTAAAGCGTAAAGTAAATAATGATAATGAAATTGCGATAAATAAAAAATGTGATAAAATAAAATTGCGATAATTAAAGAGTACGATAATTAAAAGTGCAATTAAATACAATGACAATAAATAAAAGTGCGATAATTAAAAGTGCAATTAAGTATAAAATAAAGGAAATTAAATATGAAATAAAGGAATTATGCTTATTTAAACTTCCGTAAGCATGATGTTTGACGTGTTGATTTTAGTTTATTCCCATGGGTTAATTGTTCTTTGTCCTGGATTATTCGATATGTCCATACGGATTTGTCCATAATAGTCCATCAGTCATAAATATAAAGTGCGAAAGTCTTCGTCAAATTATTCTTATTCCCGAAGTCAAATATTCCAACTAATTGGGGATTCGAATTGTAACAAGGTTTTAATACTTTGTTTAATGAATACACCAGGTTATCGACTGCGTGTAAACCAAGGTTTTACTACTTTGTTAACAATTACACCAATTACCCTTGAATGTAATCCACCCCTGTTTTAACAAGTCTATTAACTATTAATCCAGTTCCGTGTCCGGTAAAATGAACAATTATTGGTATTTATAGATATCCCGTCCACCGTACCCAGTCAAGCGTATGTGGTTATATATAAATACGTCAAATTATAAGTCTATATATTAATTTAACGAGGTATCGTTTAGTTAATATAAAACCCATTAATAGCCCATAGTCTAATTTCCACAAGTGTTGTTCTTTTGTCCAAACCCCAATTATGGTACAAAGCCCAATTACCCAATCTTAATATTTTCAGCCTAACATCATGATTACTTCGTCTTAAATAAGCATAATAATAACTTAGCTACGAGACATTAATTTAAAAATAACATTAACCGTAACTTACAGTGATTAAAAATAGTGTAGCGTTACACGGACAGAATTTTGACTTACACCCTTACAACATTCGCTAACATACCCTTATTATTAGAAATTAAAATTAAAATTAAAATTAAAATATAATATATATATATATATATATATATATATATATATATATATATATCGTATGATAGAGAGAGAAAAAGATGTGTAAATTTCGTCCAAAACTCGCGAACTTTATAGGACCAGGCCTGGATTTCAGGGCCATGCGATCGCATGGTTTTTGTGCCTCCAGGCCATGCGATCGCATGGTGGTAGGTAACAGCTCACAATTCTTTGTTTTCTTGTTTGTCGACGTTTTATATATAATATAATATATATATTAATTTTAAGAATTAATTATATATTATATTATATTCATGTGCATAGTTGACTCATAATTTTTAGTCCGTTGCGTCGAGCGTTGAGAGTTGACTTTGGTCCCGGTTCCGGATTTTCGAACGTCCTTGCGTACAATTTAATATCTTGTATTTTGTGTTTCGCTTCTTGTACTCTTGTAATTTTGAGACGTTTCTTATCAATAATTGGAACCACTTTGATTGTATTTTGTACTTTTGAGCTTTTTGGTCGTTTGCGTCTTCAATTCGTCGAATCTGTCTTTTGTCTTCACCTTTTATTATTTAAACGAATATCACTTGTAAATAGAACAATTGCAACTAAAAGCTTGTCTTTCTTGAGGGATAATGCTATAAAATATATGTTCGTTTTTAGCATTATCAGTCGGTTACCAGGTGTTCAACCATATGAATGATTTTTATGCAGATTGCATGTTATTGAAAGATGAAATCTTGTGGTCTATTATTACAATTTGATATATAGGTTAAACCTATAACTCACCAACATTTTTTGTTGACGTTTAAAGCATGTTTATTCTCATGTGATTATTAAGAGCTTCCGCTGTTGCATGCTAATATATGGACAAGAGTTGGTGTCAGCATGCTTGTATAATATTGTTTAAAACTGCATTCGAGATTTATTTTGTTGTAACATATTAATATTGTAAACCAATATGTATTGGTAGTGTGTAAGTGTGATATTTTTAGATTATCATTTCTGGATAATCTAGGTGGTGTCTTTTTAACCTTGTCGATAAAATAAAGGTTATGGTTTGTTTTAAAAACGAATGCAGTCTTTGAAAAACGTCTCATATAGAGGTCAAAACCTCGCAACAAAATCAATTAATATGGAACGTTTATATCGATATGAACGGGACATTTCACTCATGTCTAAACGTGGTCCCGAGGCTTTTTGTAAGGCACCCCAAAAATCTAGAAGTGAAACGAGAATCTCGATTCGAGACGAGGTACATTCCTTTAAGATATATTTGAACAAGTTTTTGTTTCTCAAGAAATTCGCGTCGCGAAAGATTTATCGGTTTCTGAAAACGTTCGCTAGGACTATTCACCCTCACGGCGAATACTAGTATAACGTGAAGAGTCTCTCTCTCCATTGAGAATTTAGATAAAAGGTTTCCGTATACAGAAGTACGAGTGTAATGCGAGAGAAATTTCTGCCTCGATGTGAGCATATCAAGCATATTGTAGTTCGTCGATAAAACTGTGCGAAAACGAGATAGTATACACGTGTAACATATGTTTGAAGTTGAAAGAATTTGCCATTCATTCGGAAGCATAAATATGGTTCGACAATAATCGAAGGTGTGTCCTTGGTATGGTTGTCATCAATATTCTCGGAGTTTTTGGATGTCCAACAAAAAGAATGAAGTCATGTACATGGCACATGGTGGTGATTAGGTTGATCGAGTTCAATCACCATCACGAGTCATTAGAACTTTGGTATGACTTACTATAATATAACCACGTTGATCGAGTGTCGTTATATTACACTAACTCATACCTCCATTCCCACATCACTCCATAATATCAAGTTCGTGTAATCGTGAAGATTTAAAATGAACAAAGCGTGACGACATCTCTAACGTGACTCGTATCGAATCGAAAGAAGTAGTGCAACTCTGAAGATGCATTTCCCGAGGGAAGTGTATAAATGATTGTTCACGTCAATGCAGTTCAAGTCAAACAATAATGTCTTTAGGTACGAAAAGAGTAACGAATTATGATAACGAATAGTACGTAACCGTAGTGATAAATAGTGATGATGATACTTATCTAAAGTAGTGGTGGTAACTGTACAACACTTGTGGATAGTAAGATGAGACGGGGTGAATAACAACGTGGGAGACAGAGTTCCCGAACTAGTATCACTAATGAAGTCGTCGTCCTCCTTACGCGTATGAATCTTAAGTTTACGTGTGTTACCAGAAAATGGCAGAGTACGAGTACGTATGAATGAAAATTTGGTACCATTAAGGAGTTCACCTAAGAAAGATTCAAGTATGAATGCACAAGTAGTCAAGTAAGTGCTATCTATAGCAAATGCAAGTCAGAATGCAATGGTTAACTATCCAGTTGTAGTCTAGATTCACTAATGCGTCCTAACGACTCTGTCAGACACACTAATGCACATCCTAGTTCCCTACAACCAACGCTCTGATACCATCTGTAGCGACCCGACAAAATCGTCATTGACGGCGCCGTTAACTTAGGTCCCGTTACGTGGTCATAGTCCCTATATGAGACGCGTTTGACCAAAATTATGTCGCATTCATTTGAAACGTACAAGACTTGCAAAGTTTAGTTTACCAAACGGATCGACAACAAGTTTAAGTTTACAACATATGTAAAGTATAAATGAAATAATTTGCGACATAATTAGTTTAAAATCACGGTTGCTATAAATAGCGTAAGTATGTATGCTTTAAATTTGAATCCAAAAGTGCTATCGCTAGCGTATGCATGTATGTTTGACTCCAAGCAAGTAATCAAAGTGTATGCATGTATGCTTGACTCCAAGCAAGTATGAGTGTACGCGGAAGCATGTATCAAATAGCCAATCATGAACCTCGAGTGCACGAGTATGTACTTCACAAAGTAAACGTGTGCATGAAAGTTGCTTAGTCTTGACCTAAACAAATAAGTTGTATCAATTAATCGGTTACGACACATGGTCGGTCGAAATGTGTTCAATTAGTCCTATGGCTCGTTACGACTCGATTATGTAGCATGTGAATCACGTTGTCAAGTTTCATGCAAGAATCAAGTATAAAATAAGATTAGAACGATTGCATAAGTGTTTTGTTAAGTTTGACTAAAAGTCAAACTTGGTCAAAGTCAATGAAAAAGTCAACGGGGTCGGGTCGGGTATCCGACAATTTTTCTGAGGTTTTTAATCATATATAAGCATGTTGGCCAAGTTTCATGTTGATCGGGGGTGCGTAGCATAGTTAGAATTAAATGAAAATGCGTATTTTTGGACAGCCGGTGCCCGGAGCGGCGCTCCAGAACCCTGAGCGGGGCTCAGAATGGCTGTTCAGCAAGTCTGGCAGTTTTTGAACACTCAAGCACGAATCCAACTTCAAACAACCATAACTTATGAACCGTAAATATTCAAAACACGTATCTTATATCGTTGGAAAGGTAATTTAAAGAGGAATACAACTAAACACATTTCATCAATCAAATCCATCATTAACAACAATGAAAACCTCAATAAATGATCATTATTTAACGTTTCAAGCTCAAAAATGCAAACGGTGATTCGGGAATCCAATTTACGCATACGATACGCCGTTTTGAAGGTAATGAAACATACAATACAACTAAATACTTACTAACAACATTTCATAGCATTCAATGCGTCAAAAGTTCGTTTTAAAGTTCATCAAACCCTAACCAAGATCATGAATTCAACTATTTTGCAAATGAAACTTTTCTAAATCAACCAACACATCAAATTGAAGCTAATGATGCTAGTAACACATTTAATACATGAACTTTAACATTTAAACAACATTTAATCAACCAAAATCAAGGATTAAACTAACGCATTTCAAGTGTTCATGCTAGTTACTCCAAAACAACAAATCGAGCAAACAAATCACATATTCATGTTAGAATCGAGCCATGGACACTAACTAACACCATTTCAAGTCTATAAATCGAATTAGAGAAATCTAGAGTTTTAGAAATGTTACTCAAACGAGATGAAATTGGTACCAAAATGTAGAGGATGATGAGAGGATCACGAAAATGTAATTTGTTTTGATGTTTACTTGCTAGATGGGATTTAGATGATGATTCTTTACAAAAGAAGAAGATGGAGAAAATATGGAAGTAAGAAAAAGAGAGAAATGGTGGAAGATGGAAATGAGTGGTGGGTGGTGACTTTGACCATTTGACATAGTTACCACATTGGTCAATTGGCAAAGTTGGTCCCTCGAGTTTAAAAGTGGGTGCGGGAATTTACCGAATGAATATTTAAAAAAAATAATGCTAGAGTAAACGTGAGATGTTATAATTAAATAACGGGAATATTAGGAACGTTAGTTAACGAAAGGTACGAATTTAGATAACGGAAGATATTATCTGAAAAGAAAAGACGGTGTTAAAATAAATTTAACGGAAAAATGCGGGATGTTACATGAACTTTAATCGAATGTGAAGTTAATGACGACCATGACTTGTTGAATGACCAAATTACAAAGATGGAACCCAAGTTATATTTGGCATTCCTCAATCTAGTTAATAATGGGATACGAAACAACACCTCCTATCTTAATAAGAAAGAATAAAACAATAAATTAAAGTAGGTAATCAACTTCTGAGAGGTTGATTGGCTCTCCAATTATTCAATAATTCAAATTAGTTGTCAATATTCAGCATGACAAAGTTTAAATGATAAAACCGTATATATAGATAAACCTAACTTGCTCTTTTTCTTTTTCGAACAGCGATATTGGCATCACCAGAAAGGGGCTTGACCACCTTCGCGATCACACAAACGTTAGGAGGAATCCCAATTTGCGACAATGTTAACGGTACCATCGAACCAACATCAAAATCTCGTCCCTAGGGTTGAGTTTAGAATTTAGTCTGAAAACACGACGGAAAGCAAATTGATAAAGATGATCACACCAACCAATCAATTACATGAAACCAAAAAATTAGGTTTATTTAGGTTTACATGTGAGTGCAAGAACCAAACTGAATTCTTTTCCGCACATAAGAGATGAATGTTAACTCTATACATGACCAAAACCGAGTCCATGTTTTCATGCCTCAAATCGCGACGACCTCCCTTTTTCTTATTTGGAAACAATATTTCATCATGTGATCAACAAAAAGCCAGTATAACTCCGTGAAACAACACGCGAGTCCCTAAAAAGAAATTGATAACTGTAAAATTCAAAGAAAAGAAATTATATTTAAAGCAGCATTGTCTCTGGATTCTCGATGTAGCCTTTGAATGCTTTTAGCCATTCTGCACCAATAGCACCTAAAAATAACAAAATACGCGCATAGATATTGTTAGTATCCGATACTTGATTGTTAAATGAAGTGACTAATGTGCAGGAATCAATACTTTTTAGTTGTAACAATACGTACCATCAATCACACGGTGATCACAACTCAATGTGACAGACATGTATGATGCGAAATTGAATTCTCCAACGCCTGAACCAGGAATAACTCTCCTCTCGGCTGCATATAATATATATTTTAATACGGATCATCATTAGGTTGGGTATTTACCAATAATTTGACGTGGCCATTTTGACCCATTTACTTGTGACTGGGTCGATTTGATCTGTGTTCGTACTCAAGAAAGTCAATAATAACGAATATAGCTAACATAGGAGCACATCGACAGTAGCCTAAAGTCTAATTGTAATGAATACAACATATTAAAATTTGAGAATATTACTATTTTATTTGTAAAATCAACTGAAGCAATATTTTCCCAAAAAAATTCTGAGAATTAAATAGCGTTTGCAGGCCAAACTAACTTGCTTTAGGCTGTTAAAGTGGGTAATATAAACAACCTGTTCCAACCCAAACCCTCTTGGACCCGTTACCCAACCAGCCAATCTTGCCACCTGTAGCAAAAATGTTGCCGTAAACATGATGTTAGGATGAGCTATCAATCTACTCACCAGATCCAACTGCTAGAATACCGGCCTGCGGTGGATTTATGATGGCACAAAACTGCTTGATCCCAAACGGTCCCCCTAGATTTGAAACTGTGAATGTACCTCCCTACAAAAAAAGAGAGTATGAAATACTGAATCATGGTCTCATAAAAAGATGCAAACATAAATTCAGACCTCATAATCAGCTGGTTTTAAGCTGTTCTCTCTAGCTTTCTTTGCTAAATTCTTTACATCCTCTGAGATTGTTGACAAGCCTTTCTTATCAGCATTCTGCACAGATTCAAGTTGTAACAACAATAACAATCATAGTTGGTCAATGATATACACGCATACTAGAGAAGCCAACTTCATACTGTTACTTGTAAACGAGTCGATTTGGGTTCACTTTTCTTTGACAAATCAAACAGGAAAAATAATAAAAAAGGCGAAGCAACAATTAGCTTAACGAAAAACATGTCAAATAAGTCCAGCAAATGAATCGAACGGGCCAAAAGTTACTTACAGTGAACTTTTAACACAGCAAACCCATGGAAATTTGATTATACCATTTTCATGGCGTCTATTATTATTTTTATTTTAGTATTTTTTTTTTAAAAAAAACTTTTTCCTACTTAAAGGTCGGAGGTCCTCTCGGAAGCAATCTCTTTATCCGTCGAATAAAGAGAGGGATGACTTTCTCTACTCTTGAGAGTGTTTCACTCTGGGTGGAGAAATGACTTGTCTTTATTCTCGGATAGGGGAATGATTGTCTACATCTCACCTCCCCCATACACCACTCATGTGGTATTGGGTTTTGTTGTTGTTGTTGTTTTAACACACAATACCTCCTACGTCGTTTTACTAAAAAAACACTTGACTATCAAAAGAATCTATTTTTGCAATTATAATTGTCACAGTAACTAATTATGAACAAAGGTCTAGCCAAATGTGTGCCTGATCAATCAAACCCGAAATGACCTATACAAAAATTGCTCCTTTTGACCCATCAACCAACTTGCCCATTTTTCCACCTGTAAGGTATAGTAATGGCAACTAAAAGATAAAATGACTAACCCTTATGACTGGGACAAAGAGTCCATTATCAGTCTGCACAGCCACATTGATGTGCACTTCATGAAACCTATGATATCAACCATTGGACACATTATAATGATGACAAGTTACTGCGTAATTGTAATATCCAACAAGCAGAAAAATATAACATCCAACTTTCATACACTTACTGGCGAATATAATCATTAGTCCATGAACTATTACATTGGGGAACTTTACGAAGGGCCAATGCCGCAGCCTGAAAAGAAAATCAAAACATAGTCCGTTGATACCAAAAACTTATCATATGCTTTGTGGTATAAAAGGCTTCAACCAGAAATCGCAACGAAATGTACTAAATTAAATAATATTGCAAAATAGCAAGGAAACCAAGATATGGGATCTTAAAACACCAAGGACGCATATTTACGTCAGTAATTTTGTATATAATATAAGACATATATGTCTTACAGAAAGAAAGTACTAATTATAATTCATGCCACTAATATATCTAGTCAAAAAGTCATTGAAACACCATCTATATGAGCATCTGTTTCTGTTTGAGACTAAGAAAAAAAAAAAAAAAAAAAAAAAAAAGCAAAGTACAAATAGAAATGATACCTTGATCACAAGATCATTAATGGATATCTTCTTCCCACCTGAAGCTTCTTGTAGTAAATTGAGATCCGCACGCAATCTAAAGAAAACATCATTAGATCATCTTGAGAGGCTGATTAGTGTTGAACTCATATAAATGCAAGTTATATTCAACACTCACTTTGTAAGTTTGTCAACACATGTATCTACAGTTAGATAATAATGAGGAATGGTTTGCTTCGACAGCAACAAGCGTGAAGCTGTGACCTGTTACGGTTACACGATCAATTATTTCAAGATTTCCATCAATCCAAAAACTTAGCATATGTAGCATATAGCTTCTGATGCAAGATATCAAAGTTACCAAGTAATTTTATAAAGATGTAAGTACTATATTACAAAGGAACATTGATGAAGATGGTAACCTTTCTTATCTGAGAATTTGGAATATCAGTGTAATTTATAGCAGAAACTGTTGCTTGATCAGTCTTGGATGGTGCAGCTGAAAGTTCTTTCTTACCAGAAGCTACAAAAATAGGAGAAGGTGTGCAGGTGAGTTACAGCAAAACAACTAAGCAACCAAAAGAAACAGGATATACGTCATATTAAAGACGCGGATTTTTAGATTTTTTTAAAGGAAAGTTGGACTAAAGTGTTTCAGGTCAAATGGACCTGTGGTTACCAAATCTCTTCCGACCCGCTACCCCACCAAACCTGCCCGCATGCAACCCTGCCCATCTTGCTACCTAGAGTGACATGCTATATTGTACAGCACAAAGAGTTGAGTAACACTGAGAAATACCCAAGTATTCTTCAATGTCCGCCTTCACAATGCTTCCTTCAGGACCTGTACCTTTGATACTTGAAAGAGAGACCTAATTAAAGAAAACAGCCATAAAAAGAAGAGAGAATAAGAATTTCTTAAGCCCATTTAGTTAAAAATATGGATGCAATATAGTTGTACTAAAATATATTAGAATTAATACATTGTTATCTTCAGCCAACTTTCTTGCAAGAGGACTAGCAAAAACGCGATCTGTTGGTGGAGCTGTACTTGGCTTTGCAGCCTTTGGTTCTGGTGCGGTGCTTGGCTTCTCGACTACTTCTTCCTTGGCAGGAGTAGATGGTTGAGAATCTTGTGGGGTTGCACCATCTGATGACTGGGGTTTGTAATCTTTGAATTTTTCAATATCATCCTTCTCTTCAACAGTTATCGCAATCACCTGCCAAAATTAAATAATCCGTTCCTCTTACAGTTTGATCGTTTAAAAGACACTCGACATCAAAGAAAGTTATACCTTTAAAGAAATTAATTGGTAAGTTAACGGACATTGGTATAAGCTAGATGTGACCCAATACCTATAGATAGCATGGTTTTCCATCGACTCTAACAAGCCAACTAGGTTAAGAAAACATCTCTAATTATATACTAAAAACGGCCAACAGGTTCCAACAGGTTAAAAGTCACCTGAAGTGTTTTCAGAAGCATAAACTCCTTATTAGTTTTTCTAAGATGTTTATAATAATATTTTGCACAATATTGGCTAGTAAAAATTAGATCAGGAATTTCCCACTAAGCAGAAAGGGAGGTCAGGAGTTCTGATCCATGGAGCATCAAAAAATCCCTCATGGCCACGGAAGTTCATTGTGCACAACTTCGGACCTAGTGTCAACATATATAACATACCTCTAGAGTACTTACTTTGGTATATCAATCAACTGTGTGGTATTTAATTCACTTTTAAATGAAAGAAAATAGCACACACGTTGTATTCAACTTAGAAACCATATAACATATATGAGAAGCAATGATTACCTCGCCAACTTTGATTTCTTTCGCTCCATCGCCATGTATAATCTTAGCTAGATACCCTTCCTCCATACATTCCATTTCTACAGTGGCTTTATCCTGTAATTAAAGGACGCCTATGTTAGCAGTAAACCTGGCAGCAAATCCAAATGTAAAGACAATGGAAACTTACAGTCTCGACTTCACAAAGTACTTCACCAGGTGCAACTTGGTCTCCTTCTTTCTTTAACCAGCGCGCTATGTTTCCCTGGATAACAATCAAGCAAAAATAAAACAGGGAACCAAGTAATATAATATAGGAAACACATTGAACTATCATTGAGCTGATAACATGACTAACCTCGGTCATTGTAGGTGAAAGGGAAGGCATCCCTAACTCTTGGTGCGGGGGAAGACCTGCAATGTAAAATGTAGCGCACCAGTTATTATTTTTATTTAGGTAAGATTGTCCTGGATTGACTAGTATAAGTTAACTATTCAAGGCTCACCAACTTCACATAACGCAGTCACTTGAACGAAAAAATAATAATGATAATAATAAAATACAAAAAACAAAAAACAATGCCAGCAATGAGAGAACTTGGACATTAATGACTGACATATTACTAATTACAAGACACGTGATTAGTAGATATTAATGTTACATAAGATACCTGATGTTGAAAAGCTTCTCTTAAGTTGCACATCAGAGCTGTTAAACATAATCTTATAATCAGAAGATGAACACGGAACATTGGCTATTGCAATGCTGTTAAAGTATCATGAAAAATTACCAAGAAATTCCTCTACTAACCACCATTCCATTAAATGAGGTTACTTCCGCTTTAGCAAAACCATTTGATACCTTCGAACATAAGACAACAATGAGTATTTACAGATGAGCTTTATATTCAATCAGCTTATTAATTGAACAAGAAACCAAATCTATGGAGCTGGACATACCTTTGTTGGATTGACTGCCCTATAACCTCGAGTTAACATGGGAGTACTTGTCATGGATCCACTGCAAGACTTGCATCTACAAATATTCTCATTCTTAATCTGACGGAGCTTAGACATATCTGAAATCGTCATAAAGTATAAGCAATAGCAATGACAAAAATCATATATACAAGTTTCAACACAGTTTCATATGTAGATAGGTTTACTTCCATAAAGTGTAAATATCTGAATGACAACAGGTACAATCAAAAGTGGCGGTATAAAAGGTTAATAAGAATTGGTGCAGCCACTTACCGTCCCCTTTGCTAGAAATAGGGCGACTACTATGCGTAAACCACCGCACCAAAGTAGCATGATCCTGCCGAGGAACACTTCTCAACTGAAATACAACATTTAAGCAATCCAATTCCAATCAGTATCATATATACAAAGTTAGTAGCAAGTATACGTGCATCCAGCTCATCAGGTGTACTTATCGTCTTACAATAAGCTGTAAATCGCAAAATTTCATTTAACAAAGGAGGAAACACAATTCAATCATCATTTCATCATACAGTAATTTACTATTTCTGCAGCTATTTAAAGAAGCTAGGGCAAAACAGGATCTCATAACAATTTCAGCAGAATAACCTAACGCATCTAACATCAATACATTAACATTTACATCAATTATTCAATCTGTAATCATCAATCGTAGTTCAATACAGACAAAACACGCTATCTGACAATTTAAGTATATACATATACAGTAGTAGGAATAATATAATAATAATTGAGTGGATGAAAGGAAGGAAGGATGATTGGGACCTGTTTAGAGTGACGGAAGATGTGAGATGCAAAAGTCATGATTATTCGCCGGAGAAAATGGCGTACGGCAGTCGTGGATGCAAGGAATATATAATGGAGATTTGTATGTATATATTTGTATGGATTCTGTCTAGGGCTAACAATAAGAATAAAAGTCAAATCGGGAGGCTATTGATTATTGAAGGTCTGATCGGTGTTGCTGACTAAAACATGGGTCTGCTGTAAAATGTTAATATGTGAGCGACCCATTTCGTTAATTTCAGATTATTATACATTAATTCATAACTCATCTTTAATCTTTATCGGTAAATAAAATTGTACTACGTATACTGTTAATTATTTTTAAAATGTCAGACTATTTCAATATTTGCGTATAAAAAATGAAAAATAAATATATCTAAATCAAAATTAACATAAACATAAATATAAATATAAATATTAGTGTGAGTATTAATTAATTAATATTAATATTAATATTTCTATTTATTTTTCATCCAATTAAAACATCAATATCAGTAAAAAAAAAAATTAGCGAAGAAAAGGGATATCGATTAACTATTCTTCATCCATGAATGAAGATTTGAAAGTACATAGATCACTCACCACAGATTTACACTAATACAACTGTGTGAGTCGAAAAAAAATGATAGAAAGATAATATGAGAACAATTAACAAAGCAAACAATTATTAAAACAATGCAGCAGGAAATGATATTTGACCTCCATCCAGCTACCTTCTTGTTCTATTCAAACTCGCTACTCACATCCAGCTGCAACGAAAACATAACAGCGCCTGAACCCTACTGACCTTGAGATATTAGCGATGGTTGATTCGAACAAATGAAAAACTGAAACGATGAGCATTAGCTGTAACACGTTGCCCATTGAAACACCTCATTGCGGATGCGATCCATTGTATGCACTTAGTAAGCTGAGATAAGAAATCTACTCTCCCGAATTGATACCAAGCTGCGTAACCTACCAACGACTCCACTTGAATTACATCGAACGAAATATGTTTCCATACATCGTTTAAAAAACATGAAGTGCAACTTCTATCACCATGATTCTTGTAATGTGCTAAAAATTGGATGAATGGGTTAATTTCTCTCAATATTAATAATTAATAGATCGAAAAAAATTGGATGAATGGGTTAATTCCTCTCAATATTAATAATTAATAGATCGAATAAGATTGGGTGAATGGGTTATTCCTCATTAGTAATTTCAAATACTTGTTTTTTTTTAAAAATATAGATCGAACTAAATAAATATTTAACTGATTGGACATATATTACCATCCTAAAACACACATTTAATTATTGAAGTGTCATTAGCCATTCTTGAAGCAAACAACACGTAAATAAATGTTAGAACCTTGTTGATTCTCAATGATATTCCACCTCTCTCGATATAAATGTCTTATTTGTATGTTTTACACTCAAATTATAAAAGTACATAAAGTTTATTCTTTATTAATCAAATGTCACTTATACCCTTTAAGCGTAAACATTTTTGTGAAAAATTGTTAGTGATGGCAAAAAAAATAATAAAGCTAATCGTATATTTCCGAAAGTAAACGACTATTTTAAGACTACTTAAATAAGAAATGTAGACATTTGTTTTAGACGGATGGGGCATATTAATAATATTTATATAAATTTAGCCGAATTGGTAGGTCAAGAGCTTTAAGGGTGTGTTTGACGTAGCTAGTTAAAGATTATAGCTAAAGCTGATAGTTGAAATTTATAGTTAAAGCTGATAGTTGAAGCTTATAGCTGAAATTAAATAAGGAAGATGTAGCTTATTAAGTTTTAATAAGTGTTTAAAAATTCAGCTGAAGCTACAAGTTTATAATTATATGCTTACTAAAAGAACAATAAAAGATATGATAAGTTATTGCATTAAAAATAATTATGTATTTTCTCATTTTATATATTACTAGGTATTAAGCGAGTGCGTTGCACGACTATTAAAAAAAATTATAATATGTTAGTTGTTATTAAATGAAATAAGTAGTACTCCGTATCTTTTATTTATAAGCTACCAATAAACATTGAAATAAGAAAGTGTTGTGCCCATCCTGCATGGAAAACAAAGTAAAAAAATACTCCGTATTTACTATCCTGCTTTTTAGGTAATATATACTCGTCTATTTATTTATTTTAATAATTATCAGATTTATTAGGAAATGACACTTGAAATTTACACATAGCATAATATGCTATAATTAAGGTGCTAATGACAATTCACCAATTATAAACCCTCTTTTATATAGATATATATATAGATAGATAGATAGATAGATGAGCTTATTTTATACGCTAATTCACGTAACTTATATTTATAGAGCTTATAATTTCATAAACTCTATAAAAAAATTTACCTAAACATTTCTATTAACTCTAACTTATAAAAGAAATAAACTTAAACTTTCATAAACTTGTCATCTAAAGTCTAAACACGCTATAGATTTTTGAAAGCCACTGATATGATACAACTTTAAGTTGAATTCAAAAACCACCACTGCCTCATCACGCACCTTTGGCATACCAAAAAAGGCAAAAGCCACATTCTATTAACCAAATAAAAAAATCCCATCTCATGTAACCCAACCTTAAATATCCCATCCCAACTTTAAAAATAACCTATTTAGATTCTTTCACATTTTGTCATCCATCAAAGGTAGTATCATTGCAATTATATATTACTCCGTAGTATCATTTCGTCTTATTCATCTATTGATGAAAAGACTTGTTTTAATGTTATCGTTTTTTTTGCCAAAAAAAAAAAAAAAAAGTGGTAACAAATATTTGATCCTATTTCACTCTTACAAATAACTAGTTATACAAATAGATGGAAAATATAGATCTCAGTCGTGTCGTGAAGTTGGAACGATGGATATGAAGAACAACAATGGAGTGTTTCCAAACACTTATTAAAACTTAATAAGCTACAGCCCATGAAAATCATGAAATTTGATCGCTCAATCTTCAGTTTCTAAAGTGTTTTATATGAGTTCTATCTAAGAACTTGGATGTTTCTAAACTTACATAAATAAATAGGTTTATATATCTTCATATTGTTTAATTTATTAACCAGACAAAATCGTTATATGGGGAAGTGATAATCATAGAACCGTTATCGCCTGACAATTTTATGATCGATCAAGTTGCTATTTTATGAGGTTCAATTTGCACCAAGAAGGCAAGAACACACGAAGAACCACAAACAACACTTGTCCCATGACAAATCAATAAAAATCATACAATGGTTGAAAACCATATTACAAGGTAAATATCCACAACATAGCATCTTTTCAGTATCCACAAAACCACAGGTATCGAAAAACATATTTGGGGCTTTAAGAACGAAAATGGGCTGAAAAGGTTTGTAAATGATATCCGAGACTTATATCCAAGACCTCTTTTGTTATTGCATGGGCTGTAACAACACATTTTGTATCCAAAGTGCTTTGCTTTTGAAAATCAAATTTACATGGTGCAGGAGCCATGGGTGATGAGCAAATGAAGCAAACCTGTTTCGATCGATCCTGTTTAGAAATGCAGACCCTCGATACCCTTGAGAGTTGATTCAAAGTTCTTTATGTTAGTGGGGGACGCATTTTTACTAGTACGTTTCTGATCTGAGGATACAACGGGTGAGCTCCTTTGACCAGTACTTGTGACCCGGCGAAAGGCACTAGGACTTGCATCTGTGGTGCGCCTGTTTGAAGAATCGGGGTCACCACCTGTTAGCATTGGATCACGGCTGCTAGAGACAACAGGCCGTCTTGAAGATCCACTTGATTGCAAAATATGAGAACTAGACAACTGCATGTAAACAAATTAAAAATCGAAGGATAGTACTTACTGTAGTACTAAGTGCACTATTAATATATGTATGTATGTATGTATGTATATATATATATATATATATATATATATATATATATATATATATATATATATATATATGATTAAATCTATATATAGGGTCATAATCAGGAGGGAAGCACTTTTTTGGGGAAGGGGAAGAAATTTTTTTTTTTTTTTTTTTTCGTTTTTTGAAAAAACTTTGTTCACGAACATTATAGATTAGATGAAAATATGAACATTTAAAAAAGACACTTTGTGATGAATGTCACTATTTTGGCGGGAAAACGCTCGAAGAAAAAAATAAAAACACATTGAATGTTTTGCTGCTGAGTTTATTTGCATCGTTTTGTTTTCATCTTGTGTGAAGTGTTTTTTTCGAATTTAGCCCGATTTAGAGTTTAGGGTTTTGGGTTGAGGGTTTACGGAGTAAACCCAAAACCCAAAACCCGAACCCCGTAAACCCGAAACCGTTCGTGTTAAAATATTTTTATCTAAACCCTAATTTCTAAACCCTAAACCCTAATTTCTAAACCCTAATAGCTAAACCCTAATTTTTAACCCCCTAATTTCTAAACCCTTAAAAAAAACATTCAATGCATTGAATGTTTTCATTTTTTTTCTTCGAGCGTTTTACCGCCAAAATAATAACATTCATCACAAAGTGTCTTTTTTAAATGTTCATATTTTCATGTGATCTTGATGCCTGAAAAAAAAATCGAAAAAAAATTACTTCCCCCCACTTCCCCCAAAAAAGTGCTTCCCTTTTGATTAAATCTAGATATTATATTTATAATTATATAATACAGTATAATATATATATATATATATGTATATATATATATATATATATATGTATATATATATATATATGTATATATATATATATAGTGGTAGGATCAAGAGGGAAGTAACCATTCGGGGGAAGCGGAGGGAAGCAAAAACTTTTTTTTTTCGTTTTTTGAAAAAACTTTGTTCACGAACATTATAGATGAGATGAAAATATGAACATTTAGTAGAGACACTTTGTGATAAATGTTTTTATTTTGGCGGAAAAACGCTCGAAGAAGTAATATATAACAATTATCGTGTTTTTCGAGCGTATTTTGAGGTTTTAGCTATTGGGGTTTAGATATTGGGGTTTAGATATTAGGGTTTATAGGGTTTAGATATTAGGGTTTAGAAATTTAGGGTTTAGAAATTTAGATTTAGGGTTTAGATTTAGGATTTAGATTGAGTTTTTAACACGAACGGTTTAGAGTTTAGGGTTTAGGGTTTAGGGTTTGGTGTTTTGGGTTTATTCCATAAACCCAAAACACCAAACCCTAAACCCTAAACCCTAAACTCTAAATCGGGCTAAATTTTACTTCATAAAACATGAAAAAAAAATGTTCATATTCTTCACGAACAATATTATCTTGAATGTTATTTTTGTCGATCGTTTTCCCGCCTAAATAATAACATTCATCACGAAGTGTCTCTTCTAAATGTTCATATTTTCGTGTGATCTTGATGCCGGAAAAAAAAAAATTCAAAAAAAACGAAAAAAAAAAAAAATTTGCTTCCCCCGCTTCCCCCCGATTGGTTACCTTCCCATTGATCCTGCCCTTATATATATATATATATATATATATATATATATATATATATATATATATTATATTATATACTGTATTATATAATTATAAATATAATATCTAATTCTAATCTAAGAATAACGATGGTGCATACATTATGTATGATACATACCTCTCGACTCATGGACGGATCACTGGATGCGGGGTTTTTGTGTTTAGAAAGTGTCCCGGAATTGAACGGCATCGCATTCCTAGGGCGGGATGGATTTGCAGAGGACCAACCAGAAGGCCTGGCATCTTCACCACCTGGAGAATCACATTATTTGAACTCAGTATAACTAAACCCAGCTCCATGGCATTAATTCATCAAAAAAAGCGCCCAAAACACACACAAAACACAATGTGACATATAGGAAGCAAGTTACAGAATAGTCTTTTTATCCCGGATACAATACCCAATGTAAACACCATAATATAATATCTAATTATAAACCAAAGTTAAATTCACAATCTATCATATTCAGATTTTTCCAAATAACTAATTTGATCTTGATAGAAACACTTACAACCCTAATAATTGATCACATAATTTTGAACATCATAATTGATCATCTATTTACTGGTTTCTCTAATGAGCTATTAAGAAATCATCAAGGATTACATTTTTCAATTTCTCTAAAATCATATCTTGTCTCATATGAGAATTTCGGCACGGATCAAAAACTAAATGCACATGTCCTTTTTGATTATTGTTCATAGATTATGCATACTACGGAATGAGTGATAATTGGAAGTAAAATATTTGTATTATTTGTACTTATTAGGGTTGTAAGTACAAATCTTTTACATTCAATTGTCACTCATTACGTAATACCCAAAATCAATATAAATGATAATTAAAAAGGATAGAAGCATTTAGTTTTTGATCCACGCCGAAAAACTCATGTCAGACAAGATATGATTTCGAATAAAATGGAAAAAATGTAATCCTTGACGATCTTTTTAATGCTCATAGAAAAACTAGTAAGTAGATGATTGGAAACTTTAGTTCTTTTATTGCTAATTTTTTAAAATCTCATTTTGGTTCATGGAAAATTGCATTGTCAATGTAAGATCAGTTTTTTCGTATAACAAGTTGATTCATTCTTTTCATTCAGTTGATGTTATTTAATTAATCTTAAATTGCACGACTATAATTTTTTGATTATAATAGGTGCTGGTTTTTGCTTGGTTCAAATTCCATGTGCTATAATGTTGGAGTCAACTTAGTGAAACTTTGTGAGAATTTAAATTAGTGAGAATTTGATCAGGTAAATATGATAGGTTTAGAATTTAAACTGGGTATATATGATAATATGATGTTTAATTGGGTCAAATTGATATTATGGTCTTTATATTGGGTATGTATGAAATTTACACAATGGATCTCACTTTCTTAACTTATTACTGAAAAAAACATAACAAATAAAAGAAGTAACAACTTAAGGACTATTACAAAGTTATAAAAACATGATCAACATTGGGTGATAACTTGCCTGATAGCCTATTCAGATTGGCAGCCACAGGAGGAACACCAGAACTTGTACCAGCACCAGCACCCTGACAGAAAACATTACATTATTCAAAAATACCATGCTTCCAAATAGTAAAGGTCTTACTTTATTTATTTATTATTTAGTTTATGAATGGCTGCATAATGGTCTTATTAGTAGAGAAACTTACAAGACCGCGCGATGGAGGATTTGCAAGCTGTGATTGCTGATACTTGAGAATAGTCCAATCAAATATGTAGTCAAACTGAAAACCTGAACCAATCAATAATTGCAGATATACCATAAATTGTATAAGTGATCATATATTTCCTCCATGCCAAATGAAAGAATTTCATATTTGAATTGTCCCCCAATAAATGTAAAACTATAAGAAACATAATTAGAGGGTTAGAAAGAATAAACTGAACATGATTTCGAGAACTATTTTCAATATGATTCAGAATAAATACATAAACCTACATGTTTTGATAGCATTTACATTCTACCCAAATTGGACATGTTTACAAAAAAAAGTTAAACCCCCTCTAGTTTAAACACTTGTTTTTTTCCTAATAGAAACCGATACAGATTAGTGATAACACCTGGCAATTGGGTCGGGTCAGGTTTGGGTCGGGTCGAAATGATTTGGGTCCAAACGGGTCGGGTCTGAACAAGGTCAAAAATTTTAAGCGTGTCAAACGGGTCGGGTCGGAAGTGGATTGGGTCGGGTCGAGGCCCATTCTTTTCCGGGTTGGGTTGGGTCAGACCCATTTTCTTTAGACCCGGCGCTTTTTTGGGGGGTTTTCGGGGCGCGTTTTTGGGGGGCGTTTTCGGGGGGCGTTTTCGGGGGGCGTTTTTCGGGTGGCATTTCGAGGCGGCTTTTCGAGGGGCGTTTTCGAAGGGCGTTTTCGGGGGCGTTTTCGGGGGGCACTTTTCAGGGGCGTTTTTTGGGGGGCACTTTTTCCGTGGGGCGTTTTTTCGGGGGCATTTTTCGGGTGGCGTTTTTCAACTGGGGCACTTTTTCCGGGGGCACTTTTTTGGGAGCACTTTTTTCAAGGGGCACTTTTCTGGAGGCGTTTTTTCGGGGGATACTTTTTTGGGGGGACACTTTTCCGGGCGTGTTTTTTTCGGGGGGGCGCTTTATGGGGGGCCACTTTTTTGGAGGCACCTTTTTGGGGGCGTTTTTTTGGGGGGCACTTTTTCGTGGGGCGTGGGGGGGCGTTTTTCGGGGTCGTTTTTTCGAGGGGCGCTTTTTGGGGGGGGCACTTTTTCGGGGAACGTTTCGGCGCGCGTTTTAGGGGCCGTTTTCGGGGGCGTTTTTGGGGGGCGTTTTCGGGTAGGAAAAAACGCGTCGAATAATCGCGTCGACAAATCGCGTTAAAAACGCGCGTTGAAAAATCGTGTCGAAAACGCGCGCCGAAAACGTGCGGCGAAAATTCAAGTCGAAAAAACGCGTCGAAAAATCACGTCGATAAAGCGGGCATCGAAAACGTAGGACCCATTGGGACCCGAACATAGGACCCATTGGACCCGTCACATTTTCCTTGTGATATAAATGGTTCATTTTTGGAACCATTAGAATTTTTATCCTTTATAAATCAAGACCCTATTGGACCCTAAAATTAAGACCCAATAGACCCATTTTTAAGGTTGTGGGTTTGATTTGCCAGGCATAATAACATCAACTTTGTTCCAGAAGCTTGCTCTATCAATCTTTTTTGGAAGCTATTTCTAAATTTAATTTCAATAAGTGAACGCTCTTGCTAAACTGTTTGCTGATAGATGGAATATTAGATGAAGAAAGTTAACAATAAGTAGGGTAGTAACTGCACCTTCACGAATGAAAAGATCACGGAAGATCCTTTTCAGATATGCATAATCCGGCTTATCGTCAAATCTTAATGAACGGCAATAATGGAAATACGATGCAAACTCTGTAGGGTAGCCCCGGCATAAAGACTGGAAAATTACACAAACACACATTAACAAATCTATGTCCCAAAATCAATTTGGCAACAACAAATGTCGGGTAATACTAGAGATGGAAACATGGATGGGTCACATAACGGGTCATGTATCAAGAAAGAGAAACCAGACAGTTGGGTTGACGGAAAACATTTTTGGGCAACTTCCAAACCAGTAGAAGTGCTTCCTTTTCAGCTTATTTTCTTCAACCACTTGACCCGTTTGAGATAAAACAAACCCATGATCAATCTCATAGGTAAACGGAATAGAATGCCTTACCTCAATAGAGGTAGAAACTTTCTTCTCACTGATTTTTTCATACTTCTGTTTCTTGTTCCCTGCTTTCAGTCCCTGCCAGGGAAGACTGCAATGTACAAACCATGCAGTCAAAACTAACCATATATAATACATCTAATGGCTATAAGTAACAACATACATTAAGTTCACTTTTAATTTGATCAACACACTATGGGTATCAACACTATGACCACAGTTATTTTAGATAATTTGACCAAAAAACATATACTATGCGGACAGAATAATATACGTTTTACCAGTTAACAAAATTAAAATCATTTTTTAACAGTTTTCTAAAAAAAAAAAAAAAAAAAAAAAAAAAAAATCTATGAAGGTTTTGGATGGTTAATGACAAGATTGAAGATGAAGTAAGAATGAGTTGCTATATGTTGCTATTTGGCCAAACAAAAAAAAGAAAATAATACAGACTTCGTGACAAGTATTTACCTTCCTCGTAAGAAGTACATGAGAACATATCCAAGCGATTCCAAGTCATCTCTTCTGCTTTGCTCTAAGAAACAAAAGTACCGATGATAAGAACGATAATGTTATTCATATGCTTATAAAATTTTGAGTATGCTTACCAATTCCAAGGTGAGTGTTCATGCTAGCATATCTAGCTGTCCCCGTTAAGTTCTTGTTTTCTCTGCACTTAATATGACATGATAAGCAAAAATATTGATGATATCTAGTGCTCATAACAAACAAATGGCAATCACTAGAGGTGATTAAGTGAGCGGGTATGGTAAATGATCAGCAAGTTAATATACATGATTGATGCCTCGAATTTATTACAGAAAATATCAAAACGTGTGTATATATAAAGCGGTTTTGGGAAGTTTATGCCCCAAAGGTGGGCTTTCAATTTGTTCCTTTCATAGCTAAATTTTATATTTGATCCATTTGAGTAAGATATATAAACTCTAGTAGAACATAATTGCCCCATTGGAAAGTGTTTAAATCTAACATGATTCTATCATTACTTTTATACTTAATAGTCTATTTATCCTATTGTTTAATGTCTAAATAAATGAATGATTGCCCTAACTTGGTAAAATATTATTTCATTATAATTCTTAATTTATTGTTTGCTCCATTTTACTAAAACATCAATGATGAATATGCACTCGTGTGTATTCGTTGGAAATTAACTAAATTGTGAATCATTCGTGTGTATTTAAGCACATTTCGGTACAAGTTTCAACCCGCCCATTCATTATTTGCCAGGTTAATAAACTTCACATATTTAAACAAATAAGATTAAGATACAACATTATAACCCAAGCCAGTCTACTGTTAAAAGGGTCCATTTGCTAATGCCATAACTTCCACTTTACCTATAAGGAATGTGCTGATGAGTTGAAGAGTCCCTGTATTTCTTGGCTAGCCCAAAGTCAATAGCGTAGACCTGTGATTTGTTACATATAATTAATGGCAAATGTACAAAGAAAGGAATATTCTATAAAAGAAGAAAATACATTAAGCAGTGAGACCTGATTAGCACGCCTCCCTAAACCCATAAGAAAGTTGTCTGGCTTAATATCCCGATGTAAAAATGATTTACAGTGAATAAATTCAACACGGTTGATCTGCAATAAATTAAATACAAACACAATAACACATTGTATAAGAATATATATAGTTGTATGTAAAAGATGTATGTGCCATGAAGAAAACCATACCATCTGATCTGCAAGCATGAGAACAGTTTTCAAAGATAACTTCCTACTACAGAAATTAAACAAATCTTCCAGGCTCGGTCCCAATAAATCCATCACAAGAACATTGTAGTCTCCTTCAACGCCATACCATCTTACATTTGGTATTCCAGCTAATAAACATGGCAGACACAGGAGGCAGTAAGAACAACCAATACGTTATCAACAGGGTAACTGGTCAGCATGGATTTGTGTCAAAACAAGTTGTTTTTGTACAAACGGGGTGAATTAATTGCAGGATCAGAAAATTATTTTTGTCGATCCGGTAAAACTTGTAAATGTGCTATATATGATAACAAAAACTATTTATTGGGCTATAGGTATTAGAAATACATATTAGGTAACTTTAACTCATTAGACTTGTCACTTTTAGCTATTTCTGCTAGGAGCAAACCAAAACCTAACTTGTCACATTCATAACTGCATGAGTAAATATCGCCACCTCCAGGATTTTTAAAAAGAAAACGATATATTGAAGTGTTGCTTACTTCCTCCTTGTAGTATCTTGTACAGTTTTGATTCATATAACAACTGTGGATGTTTTGTTTTGATATTTTCCTGAAGATAGAAGAACGAAGAAAGTTGTGAGGTTAGAGAGAATTTAAAAACCTCAACAAGTTTGTAATAAAGCAAGCCCATAAATGATCCATCATATAATTACTTTAAGGCTTAAGCATCACCACAAATAGTTCACGTGGCACAATAACACATATCCGACTAATAGTCTCACAATTACTATACAACCACATCATATAAGTATTCGATTATCTTGCATAAATATGATTTCCATGGGTTATAAGTGAGGACAATTTATTCAATGGCCAAAACAGAAATTGCTTCCTGTTATTAAGCAATCTGCTATATTTCCCTTCTCTGCAACTCTTTACGATACTAAATTAATTACTTTGCTTCTTTACACTTTACAGAAGTTTATTTTAATGATTCCAATTCCTAGCATAAGAATTTTATAATGCTGCTGCCGTTAATTATTCTGTTATTACTATATAACTTTCAGATATCATCAGAATGTGCAGCTATGACAGATATCAGAAGAAATAACAAACTAATATGGTAAAAAACTAATAAGAACATATCAAATACATGAGATACCAAGCTACCCATACAGATATACTACACCTAATATATGTATACGTAGTTAGTAAATTTTGTTAAGAGCGCGATATCAAAGGTTGAAGATATACTCTACTCAAGTATCCACTATTCCACTTAGAGAAACACTAGGTGCCTTGGGTAGTTAGCTCCGGTCAATGATCTTTAGCTCGACTACAGAGACTGCTAATAGTTTGTAACCCTCATACGACCAGATATTGATTAATGTCCCTGATACAAAATTAAAGCTTTTCGGGATGTTTCATTTAACAGACAAAAGGTAGTTAGTAGCTAAATAAATCTATAGAACCTTCTAGTTCTTTTCTCTTCAAGTATTCCCACATTGCAATAGAAAAGTTCCGAACAGAGCTACTATATCTTTTACCAATGACATCTATTACAAATCACAATAAAGATTTTAATTTATTGCATTGCAAAAACAGCTGAAAACACTGACAGATCATAAGATGAGAAAGAAGGTTAAAACGGCGCTTCACATATTCCTAGTTTTCTACAAGTATTCAATAATCATTACTAAAAACTGAAATCATATCTACCCTCTACATTTCAGAATTCAGATACTCCAAAGAGCTGTTTCAAAAATAGTCATTTGAACACATTTCATCTTACCACTGAAAACTCCAATCCGTGTAATAGTATAAACCCAACAATCCCATCATTGTTGGATGTATTTATTCGTGAAAAACACTTAACAATAAACCTGATATCATGTTTCACAAGTTTTCTGCTTAATATGTTGTCAATCGTGACCAAGTATAGAAAACCTTTGAACCAACTATGTACAATGTAGAACGTACCTATCCTCATAACTACAACTTTTTTTGTTGACTATAGATCCCAACAGTTATGCACGTCTAAATAAGGATATGACTTGCAAGTTTCAAAATCACGTAATCAGCTGATTAACATTAGTCGGCCCAACCCAGAATCCAGCGACAGAAACAGTCGGGGAAACAGCACTTTGGCGATTCTCATAAGCAATATGTCCATCCGACCCTTTATACATATATATGACTATATCTTAATCACCAGTTCAACGTCACTCTTTGCTAAATGCTCAAACACTTACTACTACCTGTGTTTGTCTATATCTTATCACTATCACTTTACATACATTCAAACAGCCCTAAAAGTAGAGTTCTTGTAAACTGATCCTAAGCCCTAAAAGTAGAGTTCTTGTAAACTGATCCGAATTATAATATTAATTAATCAAATACGAGTATATCACAATTTAGTTTACAAAACATAACAAGATGCAATTTTTTTACTCACCAGTTTAATAGCAACTTCTTCATTCGACTGAATATTAGTACCTGCAAAACAGCCAAAATCACAACAACCATCAGATACAAACTCATTAAATCTATTAACACCATGATCATAACTAATAATTACAATGAGATAATATATCATTGACTCTAATTAATATACAAACCTAAGTAGATCTCTCCAAAAGAGCCACTGCCGATCTTACGCCCTAATCGAAACTTATTAGCCACACGAGGCTCCATTAGGTTTCACGAAATTATAAACCCTAATTCACAAAACCAACGAGAATGTAAACAATAGTACGGAATCCGATTATCGCCTCATTAGAGAACCAGTAAATCGAGACGAACCGGAAGTCCACGTCATCCACCACCGACCGCCATGAACAGTGAGCTTAAAATATTAGGTCAAGTAAAAAAAAAACATATATTTAACAGATTGAATAGATCAAATGGAAGGAATTTGATTGGGCAAAAGTAATTTATGTGATGAAAATAAGGTTAATTTGCGTATAATTGTAATGAAGGTTTTATTTTATTAGGTTGGAATAATAATGTGATTTGGGGAAAAAGAGAAGTAAAGAGGAGGCATCGTAAACTTGGACCTCCACATAAACACACGCTAAACACACACACTTAAACGTACATATAAAAATATAAATACGTATACGGTATACGGTATATGGTATACGGACACTCACTTTCACGTTTTTTATGAGGGAAATTGTTCAAAATACACTTTTTTTAAGGCTTCAAACAAAATACATTTTTTAAAAAAAAATTGTCTTTTTACACCATTCGGTAGACGGATTTTCGTCTACCACATTTATATGTCGTCTACTACCATTTTTACAAAGTAGTCGACGGTGAGATAAAGGTGGTAGACGAATTCCCGTCTACTGGCAGGGTTAGTAGACAGCGAGAACAAAGCAGTAGACAGACATTTACAAAGTAGTCGACCGTCTACTGCCTTGTTGTTGCTGTCTACTGCCTTGTTCTTGCTGTCTACTGCCTTGTTAGTGTCTTCCGTCTACCACCTTTATCTGTCGTCTACTACCATTTTTACAAAGTAGTCGACGGTGAGATAAAGGTGGTAGACGAATTCCCGTCTACTGGCAGGGTTAGTAGACAGCGAGAACAAAGCAGTAGACAGACATTTACAAAGTAGTCGACTGTCTACTGCCTTGTTGTTACTGTCTACTGCCTTGTTGTTGCTGTCTACTGCCTTGTTAGTGTCTGTCTACAGCAACAACAAGGCAGTAGACAGCAACAACAAGGCAGTAGACGGTCGACTACTTTGTAAATGTCTGTCTACTGCTTTGTTCTCGCTGTCTACCAACCCTGCCAGTAGACGGAAATTCGTCTACCACCTTTATCTCACCATCGACTACTTTGTAAAAATGGTAGTAGACGACAGATAAAGGTGGTAGACGGAAATCCGTCTACCGAATGGTGTAAAAAGACAATTTTTTTTAAAAAAATTTATTTTGTTTGAAGCCTTAAAAAAAAGTGTATTTTGAACAATTACCCTTTTTATGATTAAATCGAAGTTAGGGCTTTTGACCCAACCCCTGTTGGAGTGTTGGGTCACACAATGTTTATAACTTCAAGTTTGGGTGTGGATCTCCCCCTATATAGCTAAAACCAAGAAATAAATAAATAAATACTGGTATAAATGTTTTTTTTTTCCAGCAAAAAAATAGAAAAAACGTTATTAACCAATAGAAGGATCATTAGGAAAGAAACCTCCTAGAAATACTGGTAAAAATGTTACCCTTAGTCCCTCGCACCATTTCATTGTTGTGATAATGTGTAGTTGTATAAGGAAAATTGTGTGATAATGTGTAAGTTATACGAGAGAAATTTTGTGTTGATGTGGATAATATTGTGAGAAAATTTTTATTGTTAATGAAATGTTTTGGGAGTGATGTGAAAATATTTGTATAACGAAAAAAAAGTATGATCAGCAGTTGCAGTTGAGTGATATGAGGTAAAATAATAACAAATAATTTAATTAAAAATAAATAAAATATGATTGGTGAAAAGAATGTTATAAGTTCCACGGTGAGACATTACACACCCTCGAACTTTTCAACCCGCAACACCCTATAGGGACCGTTGTGAGTGTTGCAGCTTGCCAACTAAGATGTCCTCGTCCATTTTTTAAAAACGTTAAGTGTGACGATCGCTCCAAATCCATATGGACGAACACGTCATTCATCGATTTCATTGCGAGGTATTTGACCTCTATATGATACATTTTGTAAACATTGCATTCTTTTGAAAAGGCACACCATAAATGAATATTTAAATCAAAGGTTTTCGACATCTGATGATTTCTACATATAGACAATCACCGTAAATAATAGTTTACAATAGTACTTCCGTTGACAATGCAGTCAAAATAAGATACATGGTGATGATTTGGTGAATGCAACGTTTCCTTGAAAAATATGCCATGTAAGACTCCATGCACATAGCTTGTCTAACATATAAGCAAACAGCGGAAGACTTCTAGGGAACCTGAGAATAAACATGCTAACAAGTGTCAACACAAAGGTTGGTGAGTTCATAGTTTTAATGTTTTGCATAATCTGTACATAAAGGTGGATCACAAGATTTCAGTTGTTTCATCCAGAAACGTTTATCAAAATATTCTGCGAAATTGAGCACTCTGGTAACTAAACTTAACGTATATATAATTTGTACCATTTGTATAATCATCTTAAAAATACACGCAAACCAACGTGTACGCTTCTCAAATAGCATACGTCCGTTAAAAGGCTAGTGCTCTAGCTCGGACGGGGATATCAAGCCCTATGGATCCATATATAACTACTCGCGCCCACCAGTTCTTATAACCGGCAGTTACTAGTTACCAAAGCTAAGGGATTTTCGGTTCAAACTCGGTGTAGAATTTAGTATGTACTTGTGTCCATTGCGTTTAAAATAAAGTGCATGTATTCTCAGCCCAAAAATATATATTGCAAAAGCAATTAAAAAGGGATCAAATGAAACTCACCTTAGCAGCATATAAAGTCGTTCACCAAAATGTGACTGAAACTCGGATTACCAAATAACCGTATATCTCAACCTAGAGAACATATGTTGGTCAATAAATGTCTATCAAGCTAGGTCAGGTCATAGTGTATCACAATCCTAATGCTCGAGATCGACATATAATAGTTATCCAAAGTCGTTTCAAAAAGTCAATTTTGACAATAGTTCAACAAAACGAGACGTGCCTTATATAAGGATTCATTTACTCGGTTGGTAATATTTAAAAGTTCACTTTATTAGTCTCGTAAATAAGTTGTTTAAATCTTAATTGCAGATTCAAAAGCAATTTCAATTAACGTCAATCATAATTCAGTTGATCATATCTTTTAATCCGTTCATCGAAACTATTCGATATCTAAATGAAAAGTTATTGATTTTTCGCTAGCTTTCCAAAAACATGTATATCATATACCTTTTATCAGTAATATATATATTTAATTAGTGATTCATTATAAACTGTTTAACGATGAAATTTAGCATACAAGCATATATAAATATATATACTCAAGCACTAGACATGGATACACAATTAATATATAAAAGATAAGATATGAATGCTTACATATCAGTATTGAGATTCAATATTGTAGAGTATGTAGACGTAACGGAGATGATAAACACTAGGTATGATTCACAAATATACCCCCGAACATTACCCATAACCTCCTTGGCAATAACCCATAATTTCCTTAGCTCTATCTCGCTTGAAAACCATTTTGAAAGTGACACGCTCATAACCTCGTCGTAGTATTTTATGTATAATACTAATTAATAATATTAATAATAATAAGATTAATAATAATATTAATCTTAATAATAATAATAATAATAATAATAATAATAATAATAAATAAAATAAATACGGAGTAATGATTGAGGAAATAAACTGAACGAAATTGAGTTTTTATAGTATGTGGCCTGCTACAGTACCCCATGCGATCGCATGAGTTTTCAGTGTTTTTGCCATGCGATCGCATGACCGCCTTATCCGTTTTTGTTTGCTAGTTCGTCGACATCAAATAGTGTTTTACTGTAGCAAATAGTATTTATTGTAGCATATAGTGTTTACTGTAGCAATAGTGTGTTACTGTAGCAAATCACTGTAGCAAAATACGGTTTCACTGTATCAAAGTCGTTTCCACTGTAGCAAAATACGGTTTCACTGTAGCAAATAGTGTTTTACTGTAGGAAAATCGTTTTTACTTGTACACATATATATATATACATACATATAATTGTTCATGAATCGTCGAGAGCAGTCAAATGTAATGAAACAGTTCTAAAATTTTGAGATTCAACTTCATAGACTTTGCTTATCGTGTCAGAAATGTTGATCATACAAAGATTAAGTTTAAATTTGATCAGAAATTACCGGGTCATCACAGTACCTACCCGTTAAAGAAATTTCGTCCGAAAATTTGAGTGAGGTCGTCATGGCTACCAATAAAAATGTTTTCATGACGTATATGAGTTGATAAATAGAGTTTTATCACCGTTGAATAATATGGATAAAGCAATCCAATTACTCGAAGCGTATGAGAGAAGTTATCGTAATCGAGTGAAATGGAGAATAGAGATGCGTCTTATCTCTTGACGTAGTAACGATTGATTTCCGGAATTTAAGGAATAGAAAATCTTCATAATAAGATTTGATTCTTCGGATTTTAAGGAAATTAAGATTTCCTTTGATTAAATGCGTAATCTGCCTCGATTGCTATGTCTGATATTTTGCTATAAATTAACCACTTCCGTTTCATTATTTCTTACCACTCCTATAATCTTCTTTCTTATTTCATACTTACAAAAGATTTGTGAAAATGCTTCATCCAGTTCTGATTCTTGATATTTTCTTGGCTATCATATCATTCATTCTTCTTTTTCATCTGCCACCAGAGAAAGTTATTTTCTTCTACCATTACCTTGGGGTTATAGTGTTTTTCATTCTCCCGTGTCTTTATATTGCTATACGCATTGATATACACGGTTTGTAAATTTCGGGGTTGTTATCGGGCTTATATTCTCCTTTATATTTCGGAGCTTCATGCTTTCATTTTCTCTTCCCGACTTTAAGTCAAGCGAATAATGGTTCAGAATTCGTAGGTATGAAATTTTGGATAAACAATACTAACGTTCTAAGAAAGAAATTGTAATGGCATGATCTTGATTTGTCAAATTACCAGAATATCAGGAAAAGACCGAATCATCAAGAAAAATATTTTCTTGATATGTTTAGAGATTAGAATGTAAGAGTCGTGTAACATGGCACATGATGAGGGTGGAATCTGTGAACCCTTATCACGTTCCATTAGAAACTCAGCATGACTTACTGTAATATAATCAAGTTGATCAAGTGTCATTTTATTATACTAATTCATGCTTCAGTTCCCAACACTACTTCAAAACATTAATTTTTTTTCTAATTTTCCAGATGTTAGAAACTAAAATAGTTTCTTTTATGTTATAACACAGATAGCGCAAAGAGATGAATGATTTCAAATAAGAATGGTTATGAAAATATCTTCAGAAATATCGAGGATATTTATAATGAAAGATATGATGATATCTTAGAATATTTAAGATAATGATGATGATGAAGAATATTGTCCGCAAAGGTTTTAGAGTAAAGAGAATCATTTGGATTCTTTGAAGGCAGGTTCAGTCTTTGTGGTTTATCCACAGCCTCCTTCATAATTTGCTCAATCCGTTTTCCAGTTCCAAACCTTCTCTTTTTCTCAGCTTTACCACCATACTATTCTTTATCATTAAACTTTTGACTGTTAAGGTCGTTTACAGTTTTTGCTGCTTCATCAGCATTGTTCCAATTTCAGAGAACTAGTTCATAGTTTGGGATGTTTTTCAGAAACTTCACATTCGAAGTATGTAAGTCTAGAAGATAGACATTATATGTATATATATAACTGTTGACGTAGAATTGCTGCGATATTCGAAATACTGATTGCTAATTCCCGGTAGTTGATATGGCAATTATTGTTACAAGATGTGGATGAGTACATGATAGGGTTTCAATGAATATTATGATTTTTCGGAAGGTCAAAGATCAATGGAGTTGTTGGTAAATTTACTGCTAATGTGGTGGAACATGAAAGGTTTCCCAGTAACAAGAACGTATATATCAAAGTCACAATAAGGCTAATATGAAAAGTCGAAGTTGGTTGGAAGTGTGATAAAACTGGATACTTTGAAAAGGATTGCAAGATTATTTTCGGTAAAAACAACGCTAAAGGATCTTGCACAGTTTTGAAGTCAAAATATAGCTTTGAAAGATGTCGAGATCTAAGAATGATGTCACCGGTTCAGAGTTATGACTTGGATTCTGATCCGTCAATATGTAATCGAATTTGTATGAAAATGATTGTATATCGTTGTGAGCATTGTTAATAATTTTTGAATCAAAGTTGAAGAATGTACAGTATAACATATTAATTGTGAACTTATATATATTTCCCGAGTATTACCTACCCGTTAAAGATTTCACAATTAATACTTTGTACAAAAGAAATTTTATTACCGTTTTTATGAAAATATATGTATGTATATTTTCTTCAGATGTAATACAGATTTAATGAGTTAATATCATATTAAGCTCATTTGATTTTCGTCTTGAATTAGAAATGAATAATCTCTAAAATATTAAAGATTACATAATCTTTGCGGAGTATTTCGCTAATGAAATCAATACTTCATTATTTATTCTTATTGATATTCCTTGGTGAAGGGTGTTGATATTCGTGGAATTCTTGCAAACTTCGCAAGGTGCAAATGATGTTTTCTAGAAAGTTTCGAGTGCATCGAAGATGAAAGTGTAAAATCAACCATATTATTGAATAATACACTTGGTTTATTATGAAACGGAATTCTTTGGATTGAAACAGAGATTGTAGTTAACGAAGGTTAAGTTGTTAATGAAGGATGTACATCATAGCGTATTAGTAATATGAATTTAACCGAGCAGTATTTACCCTTTTTCAATTCATACTTAATAGCTTAGTACGAAAATATTTATGATGGTTTTAAAATATATATAAGATATACATATAAATTCTTCAGAGGGAATGAGTTAATATTTCATAACTCGTTGATACAAATATACGCGTTGTTGACTTGTAATAATATCCACGGTGCTTTCTTGAACTGGCGGAGCTTGTGATGTTAGAGGTGCTGATGATTCTAATGATGTTGACAGCACTAACTGTGCTAGTGAGGCTAAGGGTACTATTGATGCTGTTAGTAAAACAAGTCTAGCTTGTACCTTACGCATCATTCTTGTCAGGGTTTCTATTCTTCCTTCTATTTATCTGATTTACGGTTAGAACTGGGATAAATAATCTCTAAGATTTTAGAGATTACATAATCACCGTAGAATATTTCTTCGATGAAGTTATGAATCAGTACTTCATCATTTATTGTTGTTGGCACTCCTTGGTATCTACGGTGCGTATGATGTTGATACAGTTTTTAGATGTGATATTGAGGTGTGGGATGCGGATGTGGTTGTTGGTGGTGGTAATGGTACTATTGTTGTTGATGATGGTGGTACTGGTTATGCTGCTGGTGCTGCTGCTGGTGTTTGTAACCTTCGCACCATACTCTCCAAAGCCACTACCCAAGCGCGAAGCTCGTTGACTTCTTCTATTATACCGGGATGATCGGTAGTTCGGACGAGCGGACGAATAAGATTTAGAATGTGAGATAGTATATAATCATGACTAGATACTCTGGAAATGAGAGAGAAAATGGTATTACGAACAGGTTCGCTGGTAAGTGCTTCAGGTTCTTCGCCAAGAGGGCAATTTGGTGGATGGAAGGGATCGCCTTCTTCCTGTCTCCAATGACTAAGTAAGCTACGAACCCATCTAATGTGAAAGCTAAGGGGTATAAAATACTATTAAATTTTACAAGGAAATACTATTAAATACGATACAATTTTACACAAGATATTTATTTATTTATTGAATGGATATACCTAAACCTTGCTACAACACTATAGGCAGTGTACCTAATCGTAGAGTAGTATAGTTTTTAGTAAGTCCGGTTCGTTCCACAGGGAGCGGGCTTATTGCACACTATATTTTTTAACAACTATATTTGTACAAAATATATATAATTATATATAATAATATATAAAAGGGGGTTTACCGTTTAATGACCGGTTTGTCGATTTATATTTTAAGCGAAGCGTATAGTAAATGACGATATTTAACTAACAATATAAAATAAATAACAATAATTAAAATGACAATAAATAAAAGTACGAGGAAAAATGAAATAAAATATATTATGCTTATTTAAACTTCCGTAACCATGATGTTTGACGTTTTGATTTTAATTTATTGTCCTGGGTTAATTATCCTTTGTCCTGGATGTATTTGAAACCTATCTGGTTTTTGTCCATAATAGTTCATCGGTCATAATTATAAACTGCTCGGCAAATTTAACCTTATACCCGAAGTCAAATATTCCAACTAACTGGGGATTCGAACTGTAACAAGGTCTTAATACTTTGCTTAATGAATACACCAGGTTATCGACTGTGTGTAAACCAAGGTTTTAATACTTTGTTAACAATTACACCAATTACCCTTGAATGTAATCCACCCCTGTTTTAATGAGTCCATTGACTATTAATCCATCCCCGTGTTCGGTCAAATGAACAATAATTCGTACTTATAAATATCCTGCCCATCGTGTCCGATTAAGCGTATGTGGTTATATATAGATATGTCAAATCATAAACTTTATATTAAATTAATGAGGTATCGTTAATTTAATATAAAGCCCATTAATAGCCCATAGTCTAATTTCCACAAGTGGCCCAATTACCCCGTCTTTAATATTTAGTCCAACATCATGATTACTTTGGCTCAAATAAGCATAATAATAACTTAAGTACGAGACATTAATTTAAAAAGGAGAACATAACTTACATTGAGTATTTATCGCGTAGTGTTACACGGACAGAATTTTGACTTTAAAAACCCGTAAAAATAACTTTTACATAACCCAAACTAATCTAATATAACACTAATCTATACTATATATATATATATAACTATATATATATATTATATATTTATTTATATTATACTACGGAGTATTATTATTATTATGTTATTTTACTCGGCCAAATGCTCGAGCCTTTTATAGGCATTTCTGAAATATTGTGCTCCGCGAGTCGCGGCACTTTGTGCCTGAGAACTCCGCGAGTCGCGGGGAAATGGGATACAGCTCACACCCTTTTGGATTTTCTTTGCCGACGTTTTATATATATAAATATAAAATATAAATAATTTATATAATTATTTATATATTATATTATATTCTTGTGCATAGTAGACTTGTAATTTTTAGTCCGTTGCGTCGGGCGTTGATAGTTGACTCATGTCCCGGTTCCGAATTTTCGAACGTCCTTGCGTACAATTTAATATCTTGTACTTTGCGTTTTGTAACTTGTACTCTTGTCATTTTTAGACGTTCTTCATCAATAATTTGAACCTTTTTAATTGTATTTTGTACTTTTGAGCTTTTTGGACCTTTGTGTCTTCAAATCTTCGTTTTCACCTTCTGTCTTTGCACTTATTTATTTAAACAATTACAATGAAAATATAATATAATTACAAATGAAAACCTATTATTTAGGAGGGATATTGTTATGAAATATATGTTCCTTTTTAGCCTTATCAAATATCCCCACACTTAAACGTTGCTTGTCCTCAAGCAATACATAACTTAAAATCACACTTCACTCGAATCACTTTTTTATTCTCACACTTTGTACATAAGTGATTTTGATATAGCGGTATAAACAATGATAGTAACGATGGTTAAAGGTGGGTGTGTCATCCACAGTTGCCTCGGGTTTAGGTCAACGACACTTGCAATCAAATAGCCGATTTACTTTCGGTTTCCAAAGCAAAGTGCACATTTGAAAGGCGGTTTACAGTCCCACATGACTATGAAAATGTAGATCCTTAAGGAAATTGGATCTTTATGAAAACATTTGATCTTTTGAAAATTCAATCTAGCTTTTACCCTAGACAAGTTTTCCAGAATAACCCTTCACCGGTGTTTGCAAATTATTTTTGTGGGTTGTGTGGGTTTTAGATTTGAAAATTTTAGCTCAACACTTGTGGTTTTGTGTTACCCACTTGCTAACCTTGTATTGGGAAAGTAACACGTCCAGTATACTTGCTCCGTATATTACCTTTCGGTAAACTACCGTCCGGTTGTAAAGGAAAGCGATGAACAAGAAACTGTTAAGGCAATGTCCCGTGACTTGCTTTTGATTATGGTCTATAAACGTGTCGGATGCTATTACTATCCTTTGTAGGAGCAATAGTAAAGATCATCCTATGATTTTTCGGTCTGGCACAAGGTCCTGTCTCCGACCATGCTATGCAACCACCGTTCTTACGGTCGACACCCGATTTGGTTCAGGTGACCTAATGAATTCCAGGTGAATTCCTAGGATTTTACGTTCAAAGGTAATGAACGCATTGAAAATGGGTTTTCAGAAAACAAATCGGTTTTATTTTTGATCAAAATATTTTCTCGTTCAAGCTCGAGTTTAGATATCATTGAATTCCATGAGTTTGTAATTCTCAATCTTTAAGGTCAATCTCAAGGATTGAGTAATATCAGGCTTAAAAGCTTATTTTTGATCTTTAAGGAGATTATCCTTTCTGGGGATCTGATTCATTAGTCTTATCAAGCTAATTTGCACGGTGCCCCCCATTGTACGAGATAAATCCTTCTCATGGTTAGGATAAATCTGACCACTTGGCGACCCTGTTTGATGCTGAGGTCCGTGGATTTCCTGCTGATTTTAGAGATGACTTTTCTAGATTTTTCGTCAACCTATAGCTGGTCTGGACGACAACTTCATGACCTAAATCAAGAAGCGCGTGTCTTTTTCGGAAGACTTTACTTCCTTTTAATGATGGAATTGATTCATCGTGTAGATCCATCTTTTCTTTCAAATATATTACAGTAAATCGGGTAAAATAGTTAATTTAGTCCAAAACAAAAGCACCTGCAATAACTTTACAGAAACATGTGATATATAGTTTTTAATTGAATAACTTGGTACATTCTCCCCACACTTAGTTTCTTTCTTTGCCTTTTTATTCTCCTTTATTCCATTTTAAATGAATTCAATCGTTTTAGGGTGTTTCTCAATTTATGTCCTTTCCGAGGTAACGATAATTTCGGTATTAACACCTAGTTTTCATCGTTCATAAATATGTATAAACATGATTTTGACTTCATTTAGTTGAATCAAATTTTCGCAAAATTTGGCAAATAAACCAAGTGTAAACCCGAGAGAATTTATAACCCTTCCCCACACTTGAGATCATGCAATGCCCTCATTTGCATGAAATCAGACTCTAAGTATAAATTTATGAGGGTGATTAGTGTAG
Organism: Rutidosis leptorrhynchoides; assembly: GCF_046630445.1. Lineage (NCBI taxonomy): Eukaryota > Viridiplantae > Streptophyta > Magnoliopsida > Asterales > Asteraceae > Rutidosis > Rutidosis leptorrhynchoides. The sequence continues at coordinate 597,918,558 of NC_092336.1, read as the reverse complement.
AAAAGTGATTGAAAATACCCAGTTTGTAATTACAAAGTTCGTCGAATGATAGATGGTGCGTCTCATCGTTTATTCTTTCTTGTTTTATCACACATGTTTTTCTTCAAAAAGGGCTGCTTTTATGAACTGTTTGCTAATCTTTGAAAATGCGTTTTTTACCCTAACTTATCATGCATTTTTGTTAACGAGTTATGCACTAACCTGAACCCCTAATTTAACGTTAAGTGGGGTTAGACTTCTCCACACTTAGCTGACGACATGTGAAGTCAGTAGAATAAGTTCCACGAATTAAAATAGTGAGCCAGTTATTTATATCTCGGGTGGTGTATGATATATCAATGGGTTTAAAGTTTAGACTCACCCGATCGTCACTACTTAATTCTTTTTTAAGTGTAGCTTTTAGTAAATGGATATGTCTCTTTTCTGGTTCTTGGTCAAATGGATCGATATACACCGACATACATATTATAGGGTGGACAATTCCTAACATTTCCTTCCTTTTATTCTTGGGATTAAAGGTTTCACCTCTATTACCCAATTGGGTGAAATCTGAGGTGTCATTATCTATTACAGCTCGTAGTTCATCTTCGATAGATGACTCATCTATTGAGAAGATTGGGTTGGAAGTTTGTGGAATGGTGAATTTCGGGATTGAAGTAGATTCTTCTTCATTAACGGTACTTATCGGTCCCACCACTTTGGTCTCGGGGGTAAAATTTTCAACGTTATCGTTTTCCCAAGAGTACCAATTTGTCACCCTTACTTCTTCTTCTTCATCCATTGATGGATCATTGATTTTATCGGTAGAGGCTAATGTGTCGATATGTTGTGAAATTGGTAAGACTGAATAAAAAGTATCATCGGGATAGTTGGTGATTTCGGAGCTCTCGAATTCATCAAAATTCGATGATATGAGATTTTCTTGCACAATACTCCTCAGATCAACAGGTGTGTAGTCTGATAGAGTTTCAGCTTGCCGGTTTACAAACTCTCTCATTTGTTCATTTTGAGCATTGAGTTCTTCGAGTTTGATTTTCATATTGTCTAATAAATTTTCAGACACGTAATTTTCCTCGTCTACTGGTTGTTGAGTTTGGAAATATTCTTGGGAATAATCCCAATTTGAATTGTATTCTTCATAATCATTCCATTCAGGTTCCGTGGGTGCGTAATTTTCCATAGGAACGTAATAATAACATTCCCATGTTGAGTGATAATCTCCACAGATTTCACAACCAGTTATTGTTTCGTTATTCGTGATCCAAGATTGACCGAACGAATTGTCATCAACACCCGTTTGAGAGTATTGATTTAATTGATTTTGGATATCAAAAAGAGTTTCCATAGCCTTGTTTTCAAAATTTTCCATTTTATTGCGATGGCCAAATTTTAGCTACAATGTGGTGCATTTACTAATTATCCTATTAGTTATAAAAATAGAAAAACTTATATAAGTTGTCCAATTAATAGACTTTTCTGCTTTTGCCCACGTTTTGAATAGCCAAAAGATGCAGCAGGGAGCCAGAACCCTTTAAATCGGAAGCTCACAACTCAGCCACTAACAAATCCAACTATTACTACGAAGCAGAAAATTGTCAACGCCCATTAATTTAACCACTTAAATAATTTTTCTTTCCGTTTGAGATATTAGATAAGAAATAGAGAAAATTTCTAAGTCCTAAAAACTAAAGCGTCGAGAAATAAGAAAGAAAAAGAATACGCGTCGAAAAACGTCGAAAAATAAAAAGGTCGAAAAATAGGCGTCGAAAAATAATAATAAGAAAGTAGCTCGAAACACGGCGTCGTAAAATTCTAAAGCACCTAAATCTTAGTCTAAGGAATAAGCACTTAAGGGATTTTACGGCAAATCCTAAAAATCTAGAAATAAAAATATAACTATGGCAAAAACTAAGTTTAAAACTAAAAATTAGCGAAAAATACAAATATTACGCTAAAATAATTAAAAAGGGACAAAATATAAAAATATACAAAAAGTTGTAAAAAGTACAATTTTTATAAAAATATTATTTTTATATTATTTATTTTATAAAACTATTAATTTTTATAAATAATAAAACTAATTAAAATTTAAAATACAATTTAATTTAAAAACTTAAACTAATTATAATAATAACTAAGTAATTAGGGTTTATTAATAATAATAATAATTATTCGTAATAAATGCTGATTAGGGTTTCTGTCGGTGTCAGGGTGGCTCCGCGAGTCGCGGTGACCCAGTTCAAAACCTCCGCGAGTCGCGAAGGGTTCAATTCCAGTTCAAAAACAGGTCAAGTTTCGACAGGTCAGTTTTATTATATATATATTTTTTTTATTTTTCTGTTTTATATTTTCTATTTTAATAGTTAAATAAAATATATAAATTAAATAAAAACTTATTTTTTTTTTAAGATTTTATATTGTTTTTCTAAAAATAATATATATTTATACAAAAATGAATTAAAAATATAGTGTTTCGCCGAGTCCCCGGCAGCGGCGCCAAAAACTTAATGTGAAAGCTAAGGGGTATAAAATACTATTAAATTTTACAAGGAAATACTATTAAATACGATACAATTTTACACAAGATATTTATTTATTTATTGAATGGATATACCTAAACCTTGCTACAACACTATAGGCAGTGTACCTAATCGTAGAGTAGTATAGTTTTTAGTAAGTCCGGTTAGTTCCACAGGGAGCTGGCTTATTGCACACTATATTTTTTAACAACTATATTTGTACAAAATATATATAATTATATATAATAATATATAAAAGGGGGTTTACCGTTTAATGACCGGTTTGTCGATTTATATTTTAAGCGAAGTGTATAGTAAATGACGATATTTAACTAACAATATAAAATAAATAACAATAATTAAAATGACAATAAATAAAAGTACGAGAAAAAATGAAATAAAATATATTATGCTTATTTAAACTTCCGTAACCATGATGTTTGACGTTTTGATTTTAATTTATTGTCCTGGGTTAATTGTCCTTTGTCTTGGATGTATTTGAAACCTATCTGGTTTTTGTCCATAATAGTTCATCGGTCATAATTATAAACTGCTCGGCAAATTTAACCTTATACCCGAAGTCAAATATTCTAACTAACTGGGGATTCGAACTGTAACAAGGTCTTAATACTTTGCTTAATGAATACACCAGGTTATCGACTGTGTGTAAACCAAGGTTTTAATACTTTGTTAACAATTACACCAATTACCCTTGAATGTAATCCACCCCTGTTTTAATGAGTCCATTGACTATTAATCCATCCCCGTGTCCGGTCAAATGAATAATAATTCATACTTATAAATATCCTGTCCATCGTGTCCGATTAAGCGTATGTGGTTATATATAGATATGTCAAATCATAACCTTTATATTAAATTAATGAGGTATCGTTAATTTAATATAAAGCCCATTAATAGCTCATAGTCTAATTTCCACAAGTGTCGTTCTTTTGTACAAACCCCAATTATGGTACAAAGCCCAATTACCCCGTCTTTAATATTTAGTCCAACATCATGATTACTTTGACTCAAATAAGCATAATAATAACTTAAGTACGAGACATTAATTTAAAAAGGATAACATAACTTACATTGAGTATTTATCGCGTAGTGTTACACGGACAGAATTTAGACTTTAAAAACCCGTAAAAATAACTTTTACATAACCCAAACTAATCTAATATAACACTAATCTATACTATATATATATATATATAACTATATATATATATATATATATATATATATATATATATATATATATATATATATATATATATTATATATTTATTTATATTATACTACGGAGTATTATTATTATTATGTTATTTTACTCGGCCAAATGCTCGAGCCTTTTATAGGCATTTCTGAAATCTTGTGCTCCACGAGTCGCGGCACTTTGTGCCTGAGAACTCCGCGAGTCGCGGGGAAATGGGATACAGCTCACACCCTTTTGGATTTTCTTTGCCGACGTTTTATATATATAAATATAAAATATAAATAATTAATATAATTATTTATATATTATATTATATTCTTGTGCATAGTAGACTTGTAATTTTTAGTCCGTTGCATCGGGCGTTGATAGTTGACTCATGTCCCGGTTCCGAATTTTCGAACGTCCTTGCGTACAATTTAATATCTTGTACTTTGCGTTTTGTAACTTGTACTCTTGTCATTTTTAGACGTTCTTCATCAATAATTTGAACCTTTTTAATTGTATTTTGTACTTTTGAGCTTTTTGGACCTTTGTGTCTTCAAATCTTCATTTTCACCTTTTGTCTTTGCACTTATTTATTTAAACAATTACAATGAAAATATAATATAATTACAAATGAAAACCTATTATTTAGGAGGGATATTGCTATGAAATATATGTTCCTTTTTAGCCTTATCACCATCCCCAATTCATTCAGAATAGATGATGGCTAATTGGTTAATCCATTCCGGTTACACTGTCTTCGGAGTTCATGTGAATATCCATATCGGAATAGCTGTCGGAATTTAAGGAATTTGAACTAGATACGTGATCCATCTTGTATAATCAGGGAATTGATTTTTGATATAAGATAGATTATAGAATTTAGATTGGTACTCCTCAATACATAATTTACATATGTATATATAATACCAAAATCCCGTAAATTACGGAGAAATTTTCGGAAGATGTCAGGAAAAGTTTACAGTAACAGATATCCTAAGATATGAATTTTGTCGGTACACTATCTATGCAGAAAATGCAGTAAGACGTGTCTAGACTTAGGAATGATAAGCAAGTAATTTCCGACGATAAACGGTAAGCAAAACTTGGTAAAAACATATACGGTCATAGTCCAGACTCACTAATGCATCCTAACAATAACCAGTTAGACACACTCATGCAAGACCTGGTTCACTATGACCAACGCTCTGATACCAACTGTGACGATCGCTCCAAATCCATATGGACGAACACGGCATTCATCGATTTCATTGAGAGGTATTTGACCTCTATATGATACGTTTTGTAAACATTGCATTCTTTTGAAAAGGCACACCATAAATGAATATTTAAATAAAAGGTTTTTGACATTTGATGATTTCTACATATAGACAATCACCGTAAATAATAGTTTACAATAGTACTTCCGTTGACAATGCAGTCAAAATAAGATTCATGGTGATGATTTGGTGAATGCAACGTTTCCTTGAAAAATATGCCATGTAAGACTCCATGCACATAGCTTGTCTAACATATAAGCAAACATCGAAAGACTTCTAGGGAACTTGAGAATAAACATGCTAACAAGTGTCAACACAAAGGTTGGTGAGTTCATAGTTTTAATGTTTTGCATAATCTGTACATAAAGGTGGATCACAAGATTTCAGTTGTTTCATCCAGAAACGTTTATCAAAATATTCTACGAAATTGAGCACCCTGGTAACTAAACTTAACGTATATATAATTTGTACCCTTTGTATAATCATCTTAAAAATACACGCAAACCAACGTGTACGCTTCTCAAATAGCATACATCCGTTAAAAGGCTAGTGCTCTAGCTCGAACGGGGATATCAAGCCCTATGGATCCATATATAACTACTCGCACCCACCAGTTCTTTTAACCGGCAGTTACTAGTTACCAAAGCTAAGGGATTTTCGGTTCAAACTCGGTGTAGAATTTAGTATGTACTTGTGTCCATTGCGTTTAAAATAAAGTGCATGTATTCTCAGCCCAAAAATATATATTGCAAAAGCAATTAAAAAGGGATCAAATGAAACTCACCTTAGCAGCATATAAAGTCGTTCACCAAAATGTGACTGAAACTCGGATTACCAAATAACCGTATATCTCAACCTAGAGAACATATGTTGGTCAATAAATGTCTATCAAGCTAGGTCAGGTCATAGTGTATCACAATCCTAATGCTCGAGATCGACATATAATAATTATCCAAAGTCGTTTAAAAAAGTCAATTTTGACAATAGTTCAACAAAACGAGACGTGCCTTATATAAGGATTCATTTACTCGGTTGGTAATATTTAAAAGTTCACTTTATCAGTCTCGTAAACAAGTTGTTTAAATCTTAATTGCAGATTCAAAAGCAATTTCAATTAACGTCAATCATAATTCAGTTGATCATATCTTTTAATCAGTTCATCGAAACTATTCAATATCTAAATGAAAAGTTATTGATTTTTCGCCAGCTTTCCAAAAACATGTATATCATATACCTTTTATCAGTAATATATGTATTTAATTAGTGATTCATTATAAACTGTTTAACGACGAAATTTAGCATACAAGCATATATAAATATATATACTCAAGCACTAGACATGGATACACAATTAATATATAAAAGATAAGATATGAATGCTTACATATCAGTATTGAGATTCAATATTGTAGAGTACGTAGACGTAACGGAGATGATAAACACTAGGTATGATTCACAAATATACCCCCGAACATTACCCATAACCTCCTTGGCAATAACCCATAATTTCCTTAGCTCTATCTCGCTTGAAAACCATTTTGAAAGTGACACGCTCATAACCTCGTAGTAGTATTTTATGTATAATACTAATTAATAATATTAATAATAATAAGATTAATAATAATATTAATCTTAATAATAATAATAATAATAATAATAATAATAATAATATAATAATAATAATAATAATAATAATAATAATAAATAAATAAAATAAATACGGAGTAATGATTGAGGAAATAAACTGAACGAAATCGAGTTTTTATAGTATGTGGCCTGAGTTTCATTTGATCCCTTTTTAATTGTTTTTGCAATATATATTTTTTGGTTGAGAATACATGCACTTGATTTAAATACAATGGACACAAGTACATACAAAATTCTACACCGAGTTTGAACCGAAAATCCCTTAGCTTTGGTAACTAGTAACTGTCGGTTATAAGAACTGGTGGGCGCGAGTAGTTGTATATGGATCCATAGGGCTTGACATCCCAGTCCGAGCTAGAGCGCTAGCCTTTTAATGGACGTATGTTATTTGAGTTTAAGACACGTCGGTTTGCGTGTATTAAAACGAATGGGGTAATTATCACTATAGCGTTAAGTTTAGTTACCAGGGTGCTCTGTTACGTAGAATCTATTGATAAACTTTTAATGAAATCTTGTGGTCTATCTTTATATATGTTTATGACTCGAGCAATTAAACCTATGACTCACCAACATTCGTGTTGACTTTTTAGCATGTTTTATTCTCAGGTCCTTAGACTGCTTCCGCTGTGATGTGCTTGTTGCCTGCATGGAGTCTCTCATGCTTTGTACAAAGTTTATTGCATTCAAAATAAAACTGCGTTGTGTAATAAATAATTGGACTGTGATGTCAACCTGTAAATTAAAGACTTATGTATTTTGGGGTTTTGTTTATACCTAAGCACTCGCCCACATGTTTATAACTTTCTATGTTTAGAAAGTCACTTATTTTAATGAATGCAATATTTTATCAAAACGTATCATATAGAGGTCAAAACCTCACTGTGGAATCAATTATTAACGTGCCGCGTCAATAGCGATTTTGATGGGTCGTTACAGTTGGTATCAGAGCTGGTTTAAGCTGTGTCGTCAGCTTAATCGTAGAGGGGGTTCTCACAGTGTTACCTGTGACGAAGCATTGGCTCTTACTCCTCGCGGTCCGAATATGGTTGGTTTTGCCGAGAGGCAGGGCCGTAAAATCAGTGTCTGAGGTACACTCAGTGGTCACCAGGCGGTTAGCTGGGAAGGAACTGGGTGGGACGTGTGGTGTCCCCAATTGAGCTTCAGTTGGTATCCGAGCTTGAGGTCATAGGGAACCAGAAATTACATTAGTGTGTTTAACTGGTAATTGTTAGGATGCATTAGTGAGTCTGGACTATGACCATATCTGTTTTTACTGATTTTGCTTATCATTTGGTCAAAAACATTATATGTGATATATTGATATGCTAACGTAACTGTTGTTTCAATTATGTGATAGATGACTTCTTCTAATCCTATCATTTTGTACGACTCGGAATAGGACACTGAATCTATTATATCCACAACTGAAAAGGGCGTTCCAATACCTATTAAAGAAGAAATTGTGTTAGCCGGGGAATCTCAACTCCCGGTAAACCCAGAGGAGGTTCCAGCTCCACCCAGCTCTAGTTTTTCGGAGCCACGGTATCGTTGGCATGGACCCATGATCCCTGGAGTAAATGAGGATCATCCATTTCTAAACGAACATGGACATTGGGCCAGATACACCGCCGACGGACGGGTTGTGAATATATTGCCTGGCAGATTTCAGTTCATGACCACCGGTACATATTCTCGTACACATGATGCAGACAGTTCGTCATCATATTCTCCTACACATGACTCAGATAGTTCGTCATCAGAGGAGATCAGTGAGGAGGAGGATTTCGCTAATGAAATAAAAGAAGTCACTAAGGAGAAATTCCAACTTGCTATAGATAATAAAAACAACCACAAAAATAAAAAGTCCTTAATTATTAAAAATGAACAGGACCATTCGATCCGTAACCACCCTTATTGTATTAAACCTACTGTGGCAACGGGTACCTCAAAACCCCAACCAAAACTTAAATACACTGCCAGAATGTCTGTCGGACCATGTGCACACAAACAATTGGCAGAGAGAACCAAATGGGAAGAAGTTTCTGATAGTTCTGAATAAACGACCTCGCAACCATAAATCTTCCATGCGCTATTTTATTGCTTATGTGTGCTACTCTATCTTGTTATGTAAAATATCGGTATTGTATGGTATTGTATTATTTTGGTTTATTAATAATAAATGCATGGAATGATTATTTGTATTATTATTACATAATAACGTAGTAACTCGCTATAATTTTTCATAGTGTAATATTATTAGAATTTTAGTAGTTAATTCCTTGTACTAGCTATTATGTATGAACTTAACGGGTAGGTAATACCCTAGAAATGATTATAAAATGCTAATAAGAAGAAAAGGCTTTTATAATAATTGGTTCATATTATTAATACGCTACGATTAACTATTGACAACTCATTAACTATTGACAACTCATTTTACCTATAATATTCTATATGATTAAATTATCTATGTTGTATTTATTGAAGAAACATGTCTCAAATGTCGGATGCTGAGTTTGAGGAACTAGTCGAGAAACGTGTGAATGAAAGAATTGCTGCAGCTGAGGCAGCAAAAGCAACAACCGAAGCAGTAGCCAAAGCAGCAGCCGTAAACAAAAACTCACGAAACAGATGCTCATACAAAACTTTTCAAGGATGCAAACCACAGACGTTTAGTGGGACCGAGGGACCAGTCGGTCTAACCCGATGGTTTGAAAAAATGGAGTCTGTTTTCAAAATCAGTAATTGTGCAAATGGAGACAAGTCAAAGTATGCTTCGTGCACGTTGCAAGACGGTGCACTTACTTGGTGGAACAATTATGCTAAAGTAGAAGGAATAGATACGGCATATGATATCTCTTGGGAAGAACTGAAAAAGATGCTAATCGAGGAGTACTGTCCTCGAAACGAGATCAGAAAAATGGAATCTGAGTTACGTAATCTGAAGGTTTTCAGCGCGAATCTCAATAACTATGAAAAGCGTTTCATGGAACTAGCCTTGTTGTGTCCCGAATTAGTGCCAAACGAGAAACGAAAGATAGAAATGTATATTGACGGGTTATCGATCAATATCAAAGGAAATGTTACATCGTCCAAACCGAATACGATGCAGGAAGCCATGACAATGGCACACCAACTCATAGACCAGATCACAGAGAGTTCGATTAAGGCACCAATTACCAAAGTCAAGACAACTGAAGGAAAGAGGAAATGGGAAGACTATAAGGGCAAAAGTACTCACCTGAAGAAACAAGAAACTTTTAAAGGTAAACAAGATGGGGCAACTGCAAGTCCAAACTATAAGGGACCCCATCCGTTCTGCAAAATATGTTACACACATCATGCAGGTTATTGCCAAGTGGTCTGTGATAAGTGCAATAAGAAAGGACATATGGCGAAAGATTGTTATGCCACCGTTTCTGAAGTAAAGACAAAACCGACCGATGTCAAGAAATGTTTTGGATGCGGGAAGTCTGGTCACTTTATAAATCAATGACCTGATAAGGAGAAGAGCAAAGAACCCGCACGTGGGAGGGCATTTAATGTTAGTACCAGTGAAGCACGTGAGGATCCTAATCTTGTCACGGGTACGTTTACCATTAATAATCAACTAGCTTCTATTATGTTTGATACGGGTGCTGATAGAAGTTATATGTGTAAAGACTTTAGTTCTAAACTAAAATGTGCATCATTGCCTCTAGACGATAAATATACTATTGAATTAGCTAATGGTAAACTGATAAAAGCCGATAAAATTTGCCATGGTTGCGAAATAAATCTCGTTGGTGAAACCTTCAAAATCGATTTGATACCCGTAGAATTAGGAAGTTTTGATGTAATCGTTGGCATGGACTGGATGTCCAAAACAAGAGCGGAAGTTGTTTGCGCTGAAAAAGCAATCCGCATCCCTCGTAAGGATGAAACGTCATTAATGATTTATGGGGAGAAGAGCAACTCGAAGCTGAACCTTATCAGCTGTATGAAGGCTCAGAAACTTATAAGAAAAGGTTGTTATGCTATTCTGGCACACGTAAAGAAGATCGATACTGAAGAAAGAAGCATTGATGACATGCCGGTTGTAAGAGAATATCCCGGAGTATTTCCAAAAGAATTACCGGGGCTACCTCCACATAGATGTGTAGAATTCCAGATTGATCTCATACCATGAGCTGCACCTGTAGCCCGATCTCCATATAGACTTGCACCTTCAGAAATGCAAGAATTACAAGATCAGTTGCAAGAATTATCAGACCGTGGATTTATTCGTCCCAATTTTTCACTTTGGGGTGCTCCTATTCTGTTCGTCAAGAAGAAGGATGGATCTATGAGAATGTGCATAGATTACTGAGAATTAAACAAATTAACGATCAAGAATCGGTACCCATTACCGAGGATTGATGATTTGTTTGATCAATTGCAAGGATCAAGTATTTATTCTAAGATTGATCTACGCTCCGGATATCATCAGCTGAGAGTGAAGGAAGAAGATGTTCCTAAAACCGCGTTTAGAACCCGTTACGGTCACTATGAATTTTTAGTCATGCCTTTTGGATTGACTAATGCTCTAGCAGTATTCATGGATCTAATGAATCGCATCTGTAGACCGTATTTAGACAAATTTGTCATTATTTTTATCAACGACATATTGATTTACTCGAAGAACAAGGAAGAACATGAGCAACACTTAAGACTGGTACTAGAGATACTCAAGAAAGAAGAATTGTACGCAAAATTTTCGAAGTGTGATTTATGGTTACAAGAAGTACAATTTTTGGGCCACGTTGTCAGTAAACATGGAATTAAAGTTGACCCCGCCAAGATCGAAGCCATTAGTAAATGGGAAACACCAAAGACTCCAACACAAATCCGCCAATTCTTAGGTCTTGCTGGTTACTACCGAAGATTCATTCAAGATTTCTCTAGAATCGCCAAACCCTTAACTACATTGACTCAAAAGGGAAAGAAGTATGATTGGTCCACGGAACAGGAATCCTCATTCCAGTTATTAAAGAAGAAGTTAACGTCTGCACCCATTTTGTCATTACCGGAAGGAAATGATGATTTCATGATCTATTGTGATGCTTCGCGCCAAGGTTTAGGATGTGTATTAATGCAACGCACAAAATTTATCGCATATGCCTCACGACAACTAAAAATTCATGAAAAGAACTATACGGCGCACGATTTGGAACTTGGAGCAGTAGTTTTTGCACTCAAAATATGGAGACACTATCTATATGGCACCAAGTGTACAGTGTACACCGACCATAAGAGTCTTCAACATATTTTTGATCAAAAACAACTCAATACTAGGAAACGTCGCTGGGTAGAGTTGTTAAACGATTACGATTGTGAAATCCGTTACCACCCCGGAAAGGCTAATGTTGTAGCTGATGCCCTAAGTCGGAAAGAAAGAGTAAAACCTCTTAGGGTCCGAGCTTTGAATATTAAAATTCGTACTGATCTCACAAAGCAAATACAAGCAGCACAGTTAGAGGCTTTAAAAGAAGAAAATGAAAAAGGCGAAATGAGCAGAGGGTTAGAAAAACAGCTTGAAGTAAAAGCCGATAGAACCCTGTATTTTGCTGGTAGGATATGGGTACCGAGACATGGTAACCTAAGGCAACTAGTACTGGATGAAGCACACAAAACGAGGTACTCAATTCACCCAGGAAATGGGAAAATGTACCACGATCTCAAGAAGTTCTATTGGTGGCCTAATATGAAGACAGAAATTGCTACTTATGTAAGCAAATGTTTGACGTGTGCAAAGGTCAAAGCTGAGCACCAAAAGCCATCAGGATTACTGCAACAACCAGAAATTCCGCAGTGGAAATGGGAAAGAATAACCATGGATTTCATTACGAAATTGCCAAGGACTGCAAGTAGTCATGATACTATTTGGGTGATAGTTGATCGTCTAACTAAATCAGCTCACTTTCTACCAATAAAGGAGACAGACAGTATGGAGAAATTAGCACGCCTATATTTGAAGGAAGTAGTTTCCAGGCATGGTGTACCTATCTCCATCATATCTGATCGCGACACCCGATTCACATCACGTTTTTGGCAGTCATTACAAAAATCATTGGGAACTCGATTAGATATGAACACCGCTTATCACCCACAGACAGATGGTCAAAGTGAAAGAACAATACAAACCTTGGAAGACATGTTACGGGCATGCGTGATTGACTTTGGAACAAGTTGGGATCGACACTTACCGTTGCAGAATTTTCATATAATAACAGCTATCATACGAGCCTCAACGCAGCGCCATTTGAAGCACTTTACCGTAGAAAGTGCAGATCTCCTATCTGTTGGAGTGAAGTAGGAGAAAGACAACTTACTGGACCAGAAATTATTCATGAAACCACCGACAAGATCATTCAAATACAACAACGATTGAAAACGGCCATGAGTCGCCAAAAGAGTTATGCTAATGTAAGAAGAAAACCGTTAGAATTTCAAGTGGACGACAAAGTCATGTTGAAAGAGTCACCCTGAAAGCTAAGTCCTAGGTACGTAGGACCCTTTGAAATCACCGAAAGAATTGGAGCAGTTGCTTATCGATTATAGCTACCGCAAGAACTTAGTAGTGTTCATGACACATTTCACGTGTCAAATTTAAAGAAATGTTTAGCTGAAGAGGATGTCGTAATTCCTCTTGACGAAATACGAATCAATGATAAACTCCATTTTATCGAAGAACCTGTTGAAATCATGGACTGTGAGGTCAAACAATTAAAACAAAACAAAATACCGATAGTTAGGGTTCGTTGGAACGCTAGACGAGGACCCGAGTTTACTTGGGAACGTGAAGATCAAATGAAGTAAAAGTATCCACATTTGTTTACTGATATCGCTCATGAAACAGGTACTACTCAAAATTTCGGGACGAAATTTTCTTTAACAGGGAGGTACTGTGATGACCCGAAAAATTTCGACTTATTTAAGCCAATTCTCTATACGATTTATTATTTTGACACGTTAAACAAAGTCTGTTAGATTGAGTCTCAAAATTTTAGAACTGTTTTATATATACAATTACCTTTGACTACTCTCGACGATTCATGAACAATTATATGTATGTATATATATATAAATGTACAAGTAAAATGGCTTTCCTACAGTAAAACACTATTTTCTACAGTAAAAATGACTTTGCTACAGTAAAACACTATTTGCTACAGTAACACTATTTGCTACAGTGCACACTATTTGATGTCGACGAACTAGCAAACAAAAACTAGAATAAGGTGGCCATGCGATCGCATGGCAAAAACACTGAAAACTCATGCGATCGCATGAGCTACAGTTTTTGGAAACATGCCTATAAAAAGGCAGTTTGCTCGACGAATTTATTACACCATCATTCTTTTCTCTTCTTCTGTGTTATAAGTTTATATTTATAATTATAATTAAAATTTTAATTTATGTTTAATAATAATAAGGTATATTTGAGGGTGTTTTAATTCGGGTTTCAAACCGTTTTAAGCTTAGGAATTATTGGGTATTAATCGGGGTATTGTTCTTGAATCCAAGGCCAACCATACAGTCGTCTACCATCATTACGTCTACACAATTTTCCTACAATATTGAGTCTCAATATTGAACTGTGAGTTTCATTTGCTCCCTTTTTAATTGCTTTTGCAATCTATATTTTTGGGCTGAGAATACATGCACTTGATTTAAATACAATGGACACAAGTACATACAAAATTCTACACCGAGTTTGAACCGAAAATCCCTTAGCTTTGGTAACTAGTAACTGCCGGTTATAAGAACTGGTGGGCGAGAGTAGTTGTATATGGATCCATAGGGCTTGACATCCCCGTCCGAGCTAGAGCGCTAGCCTTTTAACGGACGTATTTTATTTGAGTTTAAGACACGTTGGTTTGCGTGTATTAAAACGAATGGGGTAATTATCACTATAGCGTTAAGTTTAGTTACCAGGGTGCTCTGTTACGTAGAATCTATTGATAAACTTTTGATGAAATCTTGTGGTCTATCTTTATATATGTTTATGAATCGAGCAATTAAACCTATAACTCACCAACATTCGTGTTGACTTTTTAGCATGTTTTATTCTCAGGTCCTTAGACTGCTTCCGCTGTGATGTGCTTGTTGCCTGCATGGAGTCTCTCATGCTTTGTACAAAGTTTATTGCATTCAAAATAAAACTGCGTTGTGTAATAAATAATTGGACTGTGATGTCAACCTGTAAATTAAAGACTTATGTATTTTGGGGTTTTGCTTATACCTAAGCACTCACCCACATGTTTATAACTTTCTATGTTTAGAAAGTCACTTATTTTAATGAATGCAATATTTTATCAAAACGTATCATATAGAGGTCAAAACCTCACTGTGGAATCAATGATTAACGTGCCGCATCAATAGCGATTTTGATGGGTCGTTACAACTTAAGTAAATAACAAATTGACTGAAGGTAGATGGTGGCGGTGACGGGTGACTGATGGTGTTGGTGTGTTAAACGGAGGTTGTGGCAACTGTTTGAATGTGATAGTTGCGATTTCAAGGTAAAACCATTTGTGCAGATCGTGGTTACATATGATTCGTTTTTTTTGTAGCCGGAATGGATTGGTGGTGGTCAGAATTGGTTGGTGGTGATTTTTATTTACTTTTATGTGCAGAGTTGGTGGTGGTTGGAAGTTATTGACTATAACAACTGGAAATGGTGGTTAACAGTGTGTGACAACGGAGGTGGCAGAAGACTGATGGTGGCAGAGGGAGGTGGCGGAGGGTGACGGTGTCAGGTGACTGATGTTGGCGGTTGCGGTGGTTGGTGGCGGTAGAGTGGTGGTGTTGGTGGCAGAAAGTATGTGATATCGGCTAAAATGTCAAGTTTTCACCCCGGTATTAAGGCCCAAAAACAAGAAAGATTCGAACTTTATCGGCAAAATATCCACTTCGTTGGTTAGAATTGAAGAACAAGTAATTACGAAGACGGTGCAAAAAGAATCAAGAGAATCGGAGCTAAAATGAAGATTCTAGAGCGAAAACGGTGAAAGACAAGAAATCAAGTTGCGATCCAGGAAAACTAGCTGACCAGGCAAGCCAAATGGCCTGTCAAACGACATGCCAAACGACCTGCCAAACGACTTGCCTGGCTCAGAAACGGCCTGCCAAATGGCCCAAGCAAACGGCCCAAGAAAACGGCCTGGTCTGGCAACTGGCCTCTGCAAACGGCCTGCCAAACAGCCTGCCAGCCGTTTGCAGGCAAAAATCAAGTCGATTTAAAGGGCATTCTCCATCCATTTCAACACACACTTCAATTCACTTCTTTCTCTCTCTTGTACAATATTAGTCATACTTTCAAGGTCTTCGACTCTGTGCGGGAAACCTAGTACCCGGAGAAGAACGCCGAAGATTGTATTAGGAGCGTTATGGAGTCTTGAAGTTGTCACTTTTGTATTCGAAACTCGTTTAATCTACTGGTACTTGTATCCCTTGTCTTTATATAATGTGTTTCATTATTATGCTTTGTGATACTGTTGCCATGATTAGCGAGTAGTTATCTTTAGTGTATGTTATGACGTAATCAGTTATAATGCCGAACTTTATTTTGGTTTGTGTATGTTATCAAAATGCTTTCCGATTATGCTTTGAACTCAATCGCTTTTCCAACTAATAGAACGTAGTTATTGGCTTTATTATTGGGAAGTCGCGAACCCCGATTTAGAGTACATTATCTGTGTCACCCCTTGGTAAGAGAAGTCTATCGGATACAACGTAAGTTTAACTGAGGCACACCGGTTGTAGTAAGTCTACCGAGCCTTGGATTTCAACTGAGGACTCTTTCGTAGTGAAACATCTGACTAGACCCCTCGTACATTGTCGGTCCCAGACCATGCTAGTGTAGTCACCAAGCATATAAACTTCGTACGTATACGCCTAAGCACAACGGTTGTTGTAAGCTGTACCTGTACTAAGTAAGGCCATGGTGTGACGACCCGGAAATTTTTAACCAAATTTAAACTTAATATTTTTATGATTTCGACATGATAAGCAAAGTCTGTAATGTTGAGTCTCAAAAATTTTGAACTGTGTTTCGTATATTCAATTGACCTTCGACCATTCTCGACGATTCACGAACAATTAGTTGTAAATAGATATGTGTGTGTGTATATATATATAATAATTCGAAATATAATTTGAAGTATTATATGTTTTTTTATTAAAATAAATATAGGATATTATAATAATTATTATTTAAAATATATATCTATATATAAATAAAGTATATTAAAAATAAATAGTAAATGATTGTAATACTCGTTTGATGTTTCGATTGATATTAAGCAAGTTAAATTCAAACATATGTGATTTTTAAATAAACGGTGATCTAAAAATTAGTTCTATAAATTATAGACTTATTAAAAATATATTTAGGAACTATTTATTAAATTTTAAAACTTTTTATATTTTACTTGGGGTTGGGGGTGAATAATTAATGTCATTTTTATTTAATAGTTAATGCTCGAATTTTATACCATAATGACCAAAATAAATAAATATAGTTAATTTTAAAATATGAGATTTTTCTAAAGACTTTTATCCGCCACTGATATACAACGAAGTACGAAATCCAGTCCGTGAAAGGTGGCGGCTAATATTATTACACGTTTTATTTTCTTATTATATTTAATTAATACTATGATTTGAGGCTACTGTTTCTAATTATTCTTGTCTCCCACTGAATCTTATGTAGCTATATATATATATATATATATATATATATATATATATATATATATATATATATATATATATATATATATATATATATTAGTTACATATTATTGATATGGTGTACTGTGTTTAGAGTCTAAGCATCTTAATTATATTATATATACACATATATAGTTGTACAAGATAGATAGATCACTTTGACTTATTCGTGCATGCTAGATACAACTTGATCACCTTTTTGTTTTCAGAAGATATCATCACTCAACAATACCACATCTTCATATTCTATTTCTTCATATTCTACTTCTTTGAATAACCATTATCATAATCACTTGTGGTCACCATCGGGAAACCACAACTCCGAATACCATCATCAACCCAAAACTACCATTTGAGAACCTTATTAACCCGAACCCAAGATCATCACCATAACCGTCGGTCACCATCTTCCCCAAATCATTGACCACTCCATGAATAACCACCACAACACCATCCTAGACCACATAATTGTTTGCTTCTATTTCTATTTTCTGTTTTGTTTTGCAATAATATCATCGAGCACACCATCCTCAAGCCACCACTGCAACCATCACCTGAAATTGTTTCTGTTTTGAACCGAAGACAAACAACCATCGACCACCATACGATTCTTCAACCTGCTACTGTTTCGGATGTCATCGCCATCTCCATCATCAAACCCATACAATCTTCTAGTCCTGCTCCTCCGTGAACCCACACACAACAAGACCATTCAATGTGGGAGTGATACTACTGCAGCTTGCTTGCCTGTTCTGTTGATCGAAGCTGCAGACTGCAGCTGCCATTTTTTTTCCTCTGTTCATGTTCGAAGGCCAAAACAAACTGCTACAGTGGCGAGTTGATGATAAAATATGATGATCGAGATTGGTGATGATGGTAGTATTTTGACATGTTGAGGATGGTTATAATGTTATGAGGATGATTCGATGATGATGAGTAGGATAATGATGGTGATAATCGTGGATAATGATAATAATATGATAATCACGGTTAGAATTATGAAAATAATGATAAAAAGTTGGTTTTTACGTATTAAATAATTAGTCGCATGAGTTATTTCAAGAAAGAAATGAATGGTTCCATGGTTTGGGATGTTTGATTTAACCGAGAGGTTTTGAGTTCGATTCAAGGCTGCAACATTTTTTCTTTCTTTCTATTATTATGAAGAAGGAAGAGGGCAGAGAATTAAAAGTTATAGGAAATTGGGTATCATTTATTTCAGAAAGATAATAGACAAACGAACGGTTTGAAGTGTTTGTGTGTAACGAAAGGTCGCGAGTTCGAGCCCGGGCGTGGGCAGTTTTATATGGAACTTTTTCTTTGTGAGGTAGTTTCTCATTTTTATTTTATTATTATTATTATTATTTTTATTATTATTATTATTATTATTATTATTGTTATTATTATTATTATTAATATCATTATCATTATTATTATTATTATTATTGATATTGTTAGTGTTATAATTATTATTATTACTAATATCATACTTATATTTATAAATATTAGAAACATTATGATCATTAGTATTTTTATAAGTATTATTAGTATTATTATAAATTTTATCATTTAAGTATTATTATTATTATGATCATGATTATTATTATTATTATCATTATGAAAATAATAAAATTTATTATTATTTTCATTAATATTAGTATATTAGTATCACTTTATAATTATTAGAATTATTATTAATATTATTAACATAAGTATCATTATAAATATTATCATTATTATTATTAATATGTTTACCATTATTAATATTGTTATTAATAAAAATTATTATCATTATTAACAATTATCATTTTATTATCACAAAAACTATCAGTATTATTATTATTATTAGTATTATCAATATTATTAACATTATGATTTTATTGAAAATAAAAGTTAAGGATATTATTAAGATTATAAGTATGTATTAATCATATAACAATTTTTATATAAATATTCATAAATAACAATTTAGATATTTTCGAAATAATACTAATATGAGATAAATATAACTATATATATATTGATCATTTTGAATATATACACAAATTATATATATATATATAGAGATATAATATATAAATTTGTTCAACTACGATTATATGTTTAATAAATATAAAAATGATATAGGTTCGTGAATCCGAGGCCAACCCTGCTTTGTTCAATGTCGTCATATGTATTTTTACTACAAAATACAGTATTGTGAGTTTCATTTGCTCTATTTTTAAATTCTTTTGCAATATATATTTTTGGGACTGAGAATACATGCGCTGCTTTTATAAATGTTTTACGAAATAGACAAAAGTAATCGAAACTACATTCTATGGTTGGATTATCGAATCGAATATGCCCCTTTTTAGCTTGGTAGCCTAAGAATTAGGGAAATGGCCCCTAATTGACGCGAATCCTAAAGATAGATCTATGGACCTTGACACGTCCCATTCGGGTTACGAATACTTTAGTACTTCGATTGTCATGTCCGATGAGAGTTCCGGAGTGATGGGGATATTCTATATGCATCATGTTAGTTCGGTTATCAAGCATTCACCATATGAATTATTTTTATCTCTATGCAGTTTGCGAAATGCCTGATATGAGATGTATATTTACGAAAAATTGAAATTTTGTGGTTTATTAAAATGATGAAAATGATTGATTATGATAAACTAATGAGCTCACCAACCTTTTGGTTGACACTTGAAAGCATGCTTATTCTCAGGTATGAAAGAAATCTTCCGCTGTGCATTTGCTCATTTTAGAGATATTACTTGGAGTCGTTCATGACATATTTCAAAAGGCGTTGCATTCGAGTCATTGAGTTCATCAAGATGATTATTAAGTCAATTATAGTTGGATATATTATGAAATGGTATGCATGCCGTCAACTTTCAATGTAATGAAAGTTTGTCTTTTAAAAACGAATGCAATGTTTGTAAAATGTATCATATAGAGGTCAAGTACCTCGCGATGTAACCAAATGTAATGTATTCGTCCCGATGGATTAGGATGGGTCGTTACAGTTGGTATCAGAGCGGTAGTCTTAGCGAACCAGGTCTGCATTAGTGTGTCTAACTGATAAGTCGATAGGATGCATTAGTGAGTCTGGACTTCGACCGTGTCTGTATGTCAAAAGTTTTGCTTATCATTTCGTGTCGAAAATTATTTGCTTATCATTCTTTAAGTCTAGACATGTCTTACTACCTCTATTGCATAGACAGTGTATAGATAAATTCATATCTTAGTGTATCTGTTATAGTTACCTTTGCCTGATAGCTTCCGTAGATTCCTCCGTAACTTATGGGATTTTAGTATTATATATGCATATGTAAATTATGTATTGCAGGGCACTAATCTACATCCTATATTCTATTTCTTATCGAAAATCCTTCTTCTGATCGTACGAGATGAATCCCTCAACCAGTTCGAATTCCTCGGATTCTGACAGTAATTCCGATATGGAGTTTCACCTATCAGCATCACCAGAATGAATCAACCAATCAGTCATCCCCAATTTATCTGATGGGTTCGTAGTCGAATTCATCAATGGAGACGCGAAGAAGGCGATCCCTTCCACCAACCGAATTTACCTCTTGGCGATGAACCTGAAACACTTACCGGCGAACCTGTTTGTAATACTATTTTCTCTCTCATTTTCCGAATATCTCGCCAAGATTATATTCTATCTAAAATTCTAAACCTTATTCATTCACTCATTCCAACCGACAATCACCCCGGAATAATAAAAGAAGTCAACAAACTTCGCGCTCGAAAAATAAATTTGGACAATATGGTGCAAAATTTACCAGCTTCAGCAACATCACCGGCACCAACAGTGAAATGTCCCGTTCTTATTGATTAAAAACGTTCCATATTAATTGATTTCGTTGCGAGGTTTTGACCTCCATATGAGACGTTTTTCAAAGACTGCATTCATTTTTAAAACAAACCATAACCTTTATTTCATAGATAAAGGTTTTTAAAAAAACTTTACGTAGATTATCAAATAATGATAATCTAAAATATCCTGTTTACACACGACCATTACATAATGGTTTACAATACAAATATGTTACAACAAAATAAGTTTCTTGAATGCAGTTTTTACACAATATCATACAAGCATGGACTCCAAATCTCGTCCTTATTTAAGTATGCGACAGCGGAAGCTCTTAATAATCACATGAGAATAAACATGCTTAAAACGTCAACAAAAATGTTGGTGAGTTATGGGTTTAACCTATATATATCAAATCATAATAATAGACCACAAGATTTCATATTTCAATACACATCCCATACATAGAGATAAAAATCATTCATATGGTGAACACCTGGTAACCGACATTAACAAGATGCATATATAAGAATATCCCCATCATTCCGGGACACCCTTCGGATATGATATAAATTTCGAAGTACTAAAGCATCCGGTACTTTGGATGGGGTTTGTTAGGCCCAATAGATCTATCTTTAGGATTCGCGTCAATTAGGGTGTCTGTTCCCTAATTCTTAGATTACCAGACTTAATAAAAAGGGGCATATTCGATTTCGATAATTCAACCATAGAATGTAGTTTCACGTACTTGTGTCTATTTTGTAAATCATTTATAAAACCTGCATGTATTCTCATCCCAAAAATATTAGATTTTAAAAGTGGGACTATAACTCACTTTCACAGATTTTTACTTCGTCGGGAAGTAAGACTTGGCCACTGGTTGATTCACGAACCTATAACAATATATACATATATATCAAAGTATGTTCAAAATATATTTACAACACTTTTAATATATTTTGATGTTTTAAGTTTATTAAGTCAGCTGTCCTCGTTAGTAACCTACAACTAGTTGTCCACAGTTAGATGTACAGAAATAAATCGATAAATATTATCTTGAATCAATCCACGACCCAGTGTATACGTATCTCAGTATTGATCACAACTCAAACTATATATATTTTGGAATCAACCTCAACCCTGTATAGCTAACTCCAACATTCACATATAGAGTGTCTATGGTTGTTCCGAAATATATATAGATGTGTCGACATGATAGGTCGAAACATTATATACGTGTCTATGGTATCTCAAGATTACATAATATACAATACAAGTTGATTAAGTTATGGTTGGAATAGATTTGTTACCAATTTTCACGTAGCTAAAATGAGAAAAATTATCCAATCTTGTTTTACCCATAACTTCTTCATTTTAAATCCGTTTTGAGTGAATCAAATTGCTATGGTTTCATATTGAACTCTATTTTATGAATCTAAACAGAAAAAAGTATAGGTTTATAGTCGGAAAAATATGTTACAAGTCGTCTTTGTAAAGGTAGTCATTTCAGTCGAAAGAACGACGTCTAGATGACCATTTTAGAAAACATACTTCCACTTTGAGTTTAACCATATTTTTTGGATATAGTTTCATGTTCATAATAAAAATCATTTTCTCAGAATAACAACTTTTAAATCAAAGTTTATCATAGTTTTTAATTAACTAACCCAAAACAGCCCGCGGTGTTACTACGACGGCGTAAATTCGGTTTTACGGTGTTTTTCGTGTTTCCAGGTTTTAAATCATTAAGTTAGCATATCATATAGATATAGAACATGTGTTTAGTTGATTTTAAAAGTCAAGTTAGAAGGATTAACTTTGGTTTGCGAACAAGTTTAGAATTAACTAAACTATGTTCTAGTGATTACAAGTTTAAACCTTCGAATAAGATAGCTTTATATGTATGAATCGAATGATGTTATGAATATCATTACTACCTTAAGTTCCTTGGATAAACCTACTGGAAAAGAGAAAAATGGATCTAGTTTCAACGGATCCTTGGATGGCTCGAAGTTCTTGAAGCAGAATCATGACACGAAAACAAGTTCAAGTAAGATCATCACTTGAAATAAGATTGTTATAGTTATAGAAATTGAACCAAAGTTTGAATATGATTATTACCTTGTATTATAATGATAACCTACTGTAAGAAACAAAGATTTCTTGAGGTTGGATGATCACCTTACAAGATTGGAAGTGAGCTAGCAAACTTGAAAGTATTCTTGATTTTATGTAACTAGAACTTGTAGAATTTATGAAGAACACTTAGAACTTGAAGATAGAACTTGAGATAGATCAATTAGATGAAGAAAATTGAAGAATGAAAGTGTTTGTAGGTGTTTTTGGTCGTTGGTGTATGGATTAGATATAAAGGATATGTAATTTTGTTTTCATGTAAATAAGTCATGAATGATTACTCATATTTTTGTAATTTTATGAGATATTTCATGCTAGTTGCCAAATGATGGTTCCCACATGTGTTAGGTGACTCACATGGGCTGCTAAGAGCTGATCATTAGAGTGTATATACCAATAGTACATACATCTAAAAGCTGTGTATTGTACGAGTACGAATACGGGTGCATACGAGTAGAATTGTTGATGAAACTGAATGAGGATGTAATTGTAAGCATTTTTGTTAAGTAGAAGTATTTTGATAAGTGTATTGAAGTTTTTCAAAAGTGTATAAATACATATTAAAACACTACATGTATATACATTTTAACTGAGTCGTTAAGTCATCGTTAGTCGTTACATGTAAGTGTTGTTTTGAAACCTTTAGGTTAACGATTTTGTTAAATGTTGTTAACCCAATGTTTATAATATCAAATGAGATTTTAAATTATTATATTATCATGATATTATCATGTATGAATATCTCTTAATATGATATATATACATTAAATGTCTTTACAACGATAATCGTTACATATATGTCTCGTTTAAAAATCATTAAGTTAGTAGTCTTGTTTTTACATATGTAGTTCATTGTTAATATACTTAATGATATGTTTACTTATCATAGTATCATGTTAACTATATATATATATATATATATATATATATATATATATATATATATATATATATAT
Source organism: Rutidosis leptorrhynchoides (assembly GCF_046630445.1). NCBI lineage: Eukaryota > Viridiplantae > Streptophyta > Magnoliopsida > Asterales > Asteraceae > Rutidosis > Rutidosis leptorrhynchoides. The sequence goes on along the minus strand of NC_092336.1, from coordinate 597,894,232 downwards.
ATATATATATATATATATATATATATATATCCATATATATGTCATCATATAGTTTTTACAAGTTTTAACGTTCGTGAATCACCGGTCAACTTGGGTGGTCAATTGTCTATATGAAACATATTTCAATTAATCAAGTCTTAACAAGTTTGATTGCTTAACATGTTGGAAACATTTAATCATGTAAATATCAATCTCAATTAATATATATAAACATGTAAAAGTTCGGGTCACTACAGTACCTACCCGTTAAATAAATTTCGTCCCGAAATTTTAAGCTGTTGAAGGTGTTGACGAATCTTCTGGAAATAGATGCGGGTATTTCTTCTTCATCTGATCTTCACGCTCCCAGGTGAACTCGTGTCCTCTACGAGCATTCCATCGAACCTTAACAATTGGTATCTTGTTTTGCTTAAGTCTTTTAACCTCACGATCCATTATTTCGACGTGTTCTTCGATGAATTGAAGTTTTTCGTTGATTTGGATTTCATCTAACGGAATAGTGAGATCTTCTTTAGCAAAACATTTCTTCAAATTCGAGACGTGGAAAGTGTTATGTACAGCCGCGAGTTGTTGAGGTAACTCAAGTCGGTAAGCTACTGGTCCGACACGATCAATAATCTTAAATGGTCCAATATACCTTGGATTTAATTTACCTCGTTTACCAAATCGAACAACGCCTTTCCAAGGTGCAACTTTAAGCATGACCATCTCTCCAATTTCAAATTCTATATCTTTTCTTTTAATGTCAGCGTAGCTCTTTTGTCAACTTTGGGCGGTTTTCAACCGTTGTTGAATTTGGATGATCTTCTCGGTAGTTTCTTGTATAATCTCCGGACCCGTAATCTGTCTATCCCCCACTTCACTCCAACAAATCGGAGACCTGCACTTTCTACCATAAAGTGCTTCAAACGGCGCCATCTCAATGCTTGAATGGTAGCCGTTGTTTTAGGAAAATTCTGCTAATGGTAGATGTCGATCCCAACTATTTCTGAAATCAATAACACATGCTCGTAGCATGTCTTCAAGCGTTTGTATCGTCCTTTCGCTTTGCCCATCAGTTTGTGGATGATAGGCAGTACTCATGTCTAGACGAGTTCCTAATGCTTGCTGTAATGTCTGCCAGAATCTTGAAATATATCTGCCATCTCTATCAGAGATAATAGAGATTGGTATTCCATGTCTGGAGACGACTTCCTTCAAATACAGTCGTGCTAACTTCTCCATCTTGTCATCTTCTCTTATTGGCAGGAAGTGTGCTGATTTGGTGAGACGATCAACTATTACCCAAATAGTATCAAAACCACTTGCAGTCCTTGGCAATTTAGTGATGAAATCCATGGTAATGTTTTCCCATTTCCATTCCGGGATTTCGGGTTGTTGAAGTAGACCTGATGGTTTCTGATGCTCAGCTTTGACCTTAGAACACGTCAAACATTCTCCTACGTATTTAGCAATATCGGCTTTCATACCCGGCCACCAAAAATGTTTCTTGAGATCCTTGTACATCTTTCCCGTTCCAGGATGTATTGAGTATCTGGTTTTATGAGCTTCTCTAAGTACCATTTCTCTCATATCTCCAAATTTTGGTACCCAAATCCTTTCAGCCCTATACCGGGTTCCGTCTTCCCGAATATTAAGATGCTTCTCCGATCCTTTGGGTATTTCATCCTTTAAATTTCCCTCTTTTAAAACTCCTTGTTGTGCCTCCTTTATTTGAGTAGTAAGGTTATTATGAATCATTATATTCATAGATTTTACTCGAATGGGTTCTCTGTCCTTCCTGCTCAAGGCATCGGCTACCACATTTGCCTTCCCCGGGTGGTAACGAATCTCAAAGTCGTAATCATTCAACAATTCAATCCACCTACGCTGCCTCATATTCAGTTGTTTCTGATTAAATATGTGTTGAAGACTTTTGTGGTCGGTATATATAATACTTTTGACCCCATATAAGTAGTGCCTCCAAGTCTTTAATGCAAAAACAACCACGCCTAATTCCAAATCATGCGTCGTATAATTTTGTTCGTGAATCTTCAATTGTCTAGACGCATAAGCAATCACCTTCGTTCGTTGCATTAATACACAACCGAGACCTTGCTTTGATGCGTCACAATAAATCACAAAATCATCATTCCCTTCAGGCAATGACAATATAGGTGCCGTAGTTAGCTTTTTCTTCAATAAATGAAACGCTTTCTCTTGTTCATCATTCCATTCAAATTTCTTCCCTTTATGCGTTAATGCAGTCAAGGGTTTTGCTATTCTGGAAAAGTCTTGGATGAACCTTCTGTAGTAACCAGCTAGTCCTAAAAACTGGCGTATGTGTTTCGGAGTTTTCGGGATTTCCCACTTTTCAACAGTTTCTATCTTTGCCGGATCCACCTTAATACCTTCTTTGTTCACTATGTGACCGAGGAATTGAACTTCTTCCAACCAAAATGCACACTTTGAAAACTTAGCGTACAATTCTTCCTTCCTCAATACTTCTAACACCTTTCTCAAATGTTCACCGTGTTCTTGGTCATTCTTTGAGTAAATAAGTATGTCATCAATGAAAACAATGACAAACTTGTCAAGGTATGGTCCACACACTCGGTTCATAAGGTCCATGAACACAGCTGGTGCATTAGTTAAACCAAACGGCATGACCATAAACTCGTAATGACCGTAACGTGTTCTGAAAGCAGTCTTTGGAATATCATCTTCTTTCACCCGCATTTGATGATACCCGGAACGTAAGTCAATCTTTGAATAAACAGACGAGCCTTGTAGTTGATCAAATAAGTCGTCGATTCTCGGTAGTGGGTAGCGGTTCTTGATGGTAAGTTTGTTCAACTCTCGGTAGTCGATACACAACCTGAATGTACCATCTTTCTTCTTGACAAACAAAACAGGAGCTCCCCACGGTGATGTGCTTGGTCGAATGAAACCACGCTCTAAAAGTTCTTGTAATTGGCTTTGCAGTTCTTTCATTTCGCTGGGTGCGAGTCTGTAAGGAGCACGAGCTATTGGTGCAGCTCCTGGTACAAGATCTATTTGAAATTCAACGGATCGATGTGGGGGTAATCCCGGTAATTCTTTTAGAAATACATCGGGAAATTCTTTTGCAATGGGAACATCATTGATGCTCTTTTCTTCAGTTTGTACTTTCTCGACGTGTGCTAGAACAGCATAGCAACCTTTTCTTATTAGTTTTTGTGCCTTCAAATTACTAATAAGATGTAGCTTCGTGTTGCCCTTTTCTCCGTACACCATTAAGGGTTCTCCTTCTTCTCGTACAATGCGAATTGCATTTTTATAACATACGATCTCTGCTTTCACCTTCTTCAGCCAGTCCATGCCAACTATTACATCAAAACTCCCTAACTCTACTGGTATCAAATCAATCTTTAATATTTCGCTACCCAGTTTAATTTCTCGATTCCGGCATATATTATCTGCTGAAATTAATTTACCGTTTGCTAATTTGAGTAAAAATTTACTATCCAAAGGCGTCAATGGACAACTTAATTTAGCACAAAAATCTCTACTCATATAGCTTCTATCCGCACCCGAATCAAATAAAACGTAAGCAGATTTATTGTCAATAAGAAACGTACCCGTAACAAGCTCTAGGTCTTCCTGTGCCTCTGCCGCATTAATATTGAAAACTCTTCCGCGGCCTTGTCCATTCGTGTTCTCCTGGTTCGGGCAATTTCTAATAATGTGGCCCGGTTTTCCACATTTATAACAAACTACATTGGCATAACTTGCTCCGACACTACTTGCTCTGCCATTACTCGTTCCAACACCATTTGTTCCTTTCGTTCTATTAACCCCTGGTCCGTAGACCTCACACTTCGCCGCGCTATGACCATTTCTCTTACACTTGTTGCAAAATTTGGTGCAGAACCCCGAGTGATACTTTTCACACCTTTGGCATAGTTGCTTCTGATTGTTGTTGTTGTTGCGGTTATTAGTGTTGTTGGGATGATTGTTGTAGTAGTTGTTGTTGTTGTTGTTGGGCCATTTGTTGTAGTTGCGATTGATGTTGTGATTGTTGGGATAATTGTTGCGATTATTGTTGTAATTGCTGTTGTTGTTGTATTGGTGATTCTTATCACCGTTTTCCTCCCACTTTCTTTTGACTTGCTTCACATTGGCCTCTTCAGCAGTCTGTTCTTTAATTCTTTCTTCAATCTGGTTCACTAGTTTGTGAGCCATTCTACATGCCTGTTGTATGGAGGCGGGCTCGTGTGAACTTATATCTTCTTGGATTCTTTCCGGTAATCCTTTCACAAACGCGTCGATCTTCTCTTCCTCATCTTCGAATGCTCCCGGACACAATAGGCACAATTCTGTGAATCGTCTTTCGTACGTGGTAATATCAAATCCTTGGGTTCGTAACCCTCTAAGTTCTGTCTTGAGCTTATTGACCTCGGTTCTGGTACGGTACTTCTCGTTCATCAAGTGCTTGAATGTTGACCACGGTAGTGCGTACGCATCGTCTTGTCCCACTTGCTCTAGATAGGTATTCCACCATGTTAACGCAGAACCTGTGAAGGTATGCGTAGCATACTTCACTTTATCCTCTTCAGTACACTTACTTATGGCAAACACCGATTCGACATTCTCGGTCCACCGTTTCAATCCGATCGGTCCTTCGGTTCCATCAAATTCCAAAGGTTTGTAGGCAGTGAATTCTTTGTAGGTGCATCATACACGATTTCCTGTACTGCTAGATCCAAGGTTATTGTTGGTATGTAGCGCAGCCTGTACTGCGGCTATGTTTGAAGCTAGAAAAGTACGGAATTCCTCTTCATTCATATTCACGGTGTGTCGAGTAGTCGGTGCCATTTCCTTCAAAATAGTCAAATCGTAACAAGTTAATCATACAGAATATTAAGAGTAGTTAATAGTATTTCGTAGCATAATATGAACTCATTTATAAAAGCTTTTTCTTCATATTAGCGTTTTATAAGTTTAAATTCGGGTAGTACCTACCCGTTAAGTTCATACTTAGTAGCTAATATACAATTCAACTACTACAATTCTATATGAAAAACTGATTATAATAATATTTCGCGTTCAAACTTTTACACAATATTTTACAAACTTACAATACCGCTTATTTTACATATAGCATGAAATATAGCACACAATAAATTTGATACAAGATGGTTGTGAAGATAATTCTAGCTAGTACACAAGTCGTTCAGCAAAGGCAATAAAGACACGTAATTCATACGTCCAGAAACAAGTCATGCATTCTGGTTTTACTAGGATTACTTCCCATCCTTGGTCTTGTGGAACATAACCGTTATGGCTGTTGATAAGACAGCGTGTTGTAACGTCGTCAAAGGGACGAGGGTTACGTAATGTCCAACAGTCCCATAACAATCTCAAAACCTCATTTCTTACCCCAATTACCGACTCCGTCACTTGTGGGAACGTTTTCTTTAATAGTTGTAGCCCGATGTTCTTGTTCTCACTTTTGTGAGAAGCGAACATTACTAATCCGTAAGCATAACATGCTTCTTTATGTTGCATGTTAGCCGCTTTTTCTAAATCACGAAGTCCAATATTCGGATACATTGAGTCAAAATAATTTCTTAACCCGTTGCGTAAAATAGCATTTGGGTTCCCCGCAATATATGCGTCAAAGTAAACATATCGTAACTTATGGGTTTCCCAATGTGATATCCCCCACCTTTCAAACAAAAGTCTCTTATAAACCAAGACATTCTTGGAACGTTCTTCGAATGTCTTACAAACTGATCTCGCCTTAAATAGTTGTGCCGAGGAATTCTGACCGACTCTAGACAGGATTTCATCAATCATGTCTCCGGGTAGGTCTCTTAAAATATTGGGTTGTCTATCCATTTTGTGTTTTTAAACTGTAAAATAGACAAGAGTTAGATTCATAAAAAAATACTTATTAATACAAGCAATTTTTACATATATCATAAAGCATAAGCACACTATATTACATATATTACACCACACGAATACAACTATCTTATTCCGACTCACTCGTTTCTTCTTCTTCGGTTTTGGTTCGTTTTGCCAAGTTTCTAGGGATATATGATGTCCCCCTAATACTAGCTGTCGTTTTCCACAACGGTTTAGAAAAACCTGGTGGTTTAGAGGTTCCCGGGTCATTGTTACAACTTAAGGACTTCGGGGGTTGACGATACATATAAAGTTCATCGGGGTTGGAATTAGATTTCTCTATTTTTATGCCCTTTCCCTTATTATTTTCTTTCGCCTTTTTAAATTCAGTTGGGGTAATTTCTATAACATCATCGGAATTCTCGTCGGAATCCGATTCATCGGAGAATTGGTAATCCTCCCAATATTTTGCTTCCTTGGCGGAAACACCATTGACCATAATTAACCTTGGTCGGTTGGTTGAGGATTTTCTTTTACTTAACCGTTTTATTATTTCCCCCACCGGTTCTATTTCTTCATCCGGTTCCGATTCTTCTTCCGGTTCCGATTCTTCTTCCGGTTCCGACTCTTCTTCCGATTCCTCTTCGGGAACTTGTGAATCAGTCCACGAATCATTCCAATTTACATTTGACTCTTCATTATTATTAGGTGAGTCAATGAGACTTGTTCTAGAGGTAGACATCTATCACATAATATCAAACGCGTTAAGAGATTAATATATCACATAATATTCACATGTTAAAAATATATAGTTTCCAAAAAAATTTGTTAAGCAATCATTTTTCAAGTAAACACGGTCGAAGTCCAGACTAACTAATGCATCCTAACAAACTCGATAAGACACACTAATGCAAAATTCTGGTTCTCTAAGACCAACGCTCGGATACCAACTGAAATGTCCCGTTCTTATTGATTAAAAACGTTCCATATTAATTGATTTCGTTGCGAGGTTTTGACCTCTATATGAGACGTTTTTCAAAGACTGCATTCATTTTTAAAACAAACCATAACCTTTATTTCATAGATAAAGGTTTTTAAAAAAACTTTATGTAGATTATCAAATAATGATAATCTAAAATATCCTGTTTACACACGACCATTACATAATGGTTTACAATACAAATATGTTACAACAAAATAAGTTTCTTGAATGCAGTTTTTACACAATATCATACAAGCATGGACTCCAAATCTCGTCCTTATTTAAGTATGCGACAGCGGAAGCTCTTAATAATCACCTGAGAATAAACATGCTTAAAACTTCAACAAGAATGTTGGTGAGTTATATGTTTAACCTATATATATCAAATCATAATAATAGACCACAAGATTTCATATTTCAATACACATCCCATACATAGAGATAAAAATCATTCATATGGTGAACACCTGGTAACCGACATTAACAAGATGCATATATAAGAATATCCCCATCATTCCGGGACACCCTTCGGATATGATATAAATTTCGAAGTACTAAAGCATCCGGTACTTTGGATGGGGTTTGTTAGGCCCAATAGATCTATCTTTAGGATTCGCGTCAATTAGGGTGTCTGTTCCCTAATTCTTAGATTACCAGACTTAATAAAAAGGGGCATATTCGATTTTGATAATTCAACCATAGAATGTAGTTTCACGTACTTGTGTCTATTTTGTAAATTATTTATAAAACCTGCATGTATTCTCATCCCAAAAATATTAGATTTTAAAAGAGGGACTATAACTCACTTTCACAGATTTTTACTTCGTCGAGAAGTAAGACTTGGCCACTGGTTGATTCATGAACCTATAACAATATATACATATATATCAAAGTATGTTCAAAATATATTTACAACACTTTTAATATATTTTGATGTTTTAAGTTTATTAAGTCAGCTGTCCTCGTTAGTAACCTACAACTAGTTGTCCACAGTTAGATGTACAGAAATAAATCGATAAATATTATCTTGAATCAATCCACGACCCAGTGTATACGTATCTCAGTATTGATCACAACTCAAACTATATATATTTTGGAATCAACCTCAACCCTGTATAGCTAACTCCAACATTCACATATAGAGTGTCTATGGTTGTTCCGAAATATATATAGATGTGTCGACATGATAGGTTGAAACATTGTATACGTGTCTATGGTATCTCAAGATTACATAATATACAATACAAGTTGATTAAGTTATGGTTGGAATAGATTTGTTACCAATTTTCACGTAGCTAAAATGAGAAAAATTATCCAATCTTGTTTTACCCATAACTTCTTCATTTTAAATCCGTTTTGAGTGAATCAAATTGCTATGGTTTCATATTGAACTCTATTTTATGAATCTAAACAGAAAAAGTATAGGTTTATAGTCGGAAAAATATGTTACAAGTCGTCTTTGTAAAGGTAGTCATTTCAGTCGAAAGAACGACGTCTAGATGACCATTTTAGAAAACATACTTCCACTTTGAGTTTAACCATATTTTTTGGATATAGTTTCATGTTCATAATAAAAATCATTTTCTCAGAATAACAACTTTTAAATCAAAGTTTATCATAGTTTTTAATTAACTAACCCAAAACAGCCCGCGGTGTTACTACGACGGCGTAAATTCGGTTTTACGGTGTTTTTCGTGTTTCCAGGTTTTAAATCATTAAGTTAGCATATCATATAGATATAGAACATGTGTTTAGTTGATTTTAAAAGTCAAGTTAGAAGGATTAACTTTGGTTTGCGAACAAGTTTAGAATTAACTAAACTATGTTCTAGTGATTACAAGTTTAAACCTTCGAATAAGATAGCTTTATATGTATGAATCGAATGATGTTATGAATATCATTACTACCTTAAGTTCCTTGGATAAACCTACTGGAAAAGAGAAAAATGGATCTAGTTTCAACGGATCCTTGGATGGCTCGAAGTTCTTGAAGCAGAATCATGACACGAAAACAAGTTCAAGTAAGATCATCACTTGAAATAAGATTGTTATAGTTATAGAAATTGAACCAAAGTTTGAATATGATTATTACCTTGTATTATAATGATAACCTACTGTAAGAAACAAAGATTTCTTGAGGTTGGATGATCACCTTACAAGATTGGAAGTGAGCTAGCAAACTTGAAAGTATTCTTGATTTTATGTAACTAGAACTTGTAGAATTTATGAAGAACACTTAGAACTTGAAGATAGAACTTGAGATAGATCAATTAGATGAAGAAAATTGAAGAATGAAAGTGTTTGTAGGTGTTTTTGGTCGTTGGTGTATGGATTAGATATAAAGGATATGTAATTTTGTTTTCATGTAAATAAGTCATGAATGATTACTCATATTTTTGTAATTTTATGAGATATTTCATGCTAGTTGCCAAATGATGGTTCCCACATGTGTTAGGTGACTCACATGGGCTGCTAAGAGCTGATCATTGGAGTGTATATACTAATAGTACATACATCTAAAAGTTGTGTATTGTACGAGTACGAATACGGGTGCATACGAGTAGAATTGTTGATGTAATTGTAAGCATTTTTGTTAAGTAGAAGTATTTTGATAAGTGTATTGAAGTCTTTCAAAAGTGTATAAATACATATTAAAACACTACATGTATATACATTTTAACTGAGTCGTTAAGTCATCGTTAGTCGTTACATGTAAGTTTTGTTTTGAAACCTTTAGGTTAACGATTTTGTTAAATGTTGTTAACCCAATGTTTATAATATCAAATGAGATTTTAAATTATTATATTATCATGATATTATCATGTATGAATATCTCTTAATATGATATATATACATTAAATGTCTTTACAACGATAATCGTTACATATATGTCTCGTTTAAAAATCATTAAGTTAGTAGTCTTGTTTTTACATATGTAGTTCATTGTTAATATACTTAATGATATGTTTACTTATCATAGTATCATGTTAACTATATATATATATATATATATATATATATATATATATATATATATATATATATATATATATATATATATATATATATATATATATATATATATATATATATATATATATATATATATATATATATATATATATATATATATATCCATATATATGTCATCATATAGTTTTTACAAGTTTTAACGTTCGTGAATCACCGGTCAACTTGGGTGGTCAATTGTCTATATGAAACATATTTCAATTAATCAAGTCTTAACAAGTTTGATTGCTTAACATGTTGGAAACATTTAATCATGTAAATATCAATCTCAATTAATATATATAAACATGGAAAAGTTCGGGTCACTACAAACAGTACCATCAGTAACAGCACCAGTACCATCAACAATCCATGCCTCAACATCTCATTCTGTACCTCGAGTATAATCATCATTCTACGTATCGTTCTACATCAATTATCTTCGTTCTTCATGGAGATTAAGTAATCTCTAAGTGTTTTAGAGATTATGTATTCTAGTTCTAACGGTAAACCAAATGAGTTTAATATCATATTTGAAGGTATTTTGTATGCCCGAGAGACATATTAAACTAATGTGGCTAATGTGTTATGATCCAAGTCGGGTCATACCCAATAACAAACTTACCGACACCTTATTCGTGTTTGATTTTAACGATTGGTTCATTGATCAAATACGCAACACTTGAACCTTAAGAAAAATGGTTTTCTTAAATGACACTTGATATGTATATATGTGTGTATATATAAATTATGAAATAATTTATAAAATATGGATTTAAATTATTTATGGGTTAAATAATTAATTAAGTTATGTTGCATTTTATAGAATTGGTTTTATAAAATTAAGTAAACATAACTTATAATATGGAAATCATTAAATTAAGTTTTATAAGTAAGTATACATAATTTATAAAATGCAAGTTTATAAAATTTGTTTTATAAAATCTAGTTTTATAAAAACAAATTTATAAAATTTACATGTTTATAAATTATGACAAGTCTTATAAAACTAATTTTAAAACATGGAAGTGGCATTGGAAGTGTTGTAGGCATGCAAGAGATTCCTTTGCTTTTCCATTTCCATATACATGCATTCCCCTTGACCAAGATACACACACATGTAACTAGACATCAAAAAAACTTGCAAAAATCTCTCCAAAATTCTGCTGCAGGCCGTGGCCCTTTTGGGAGCTAGAAGAGGGTTCTAAATTTGATTTTGTAAGAAAACTTTCAAGTGTAAACAAATCCTAACCAAAGGCTAGGTGTTGGTGCATAGTTTGGGGTATTTCTCCTTGAGGTTTCATGCTTTTGGAGCTTGCTTTCATCAACATTTCCTAACTTGTTGCTGTCCAAATTCAGCTCACTACTTATCATTGTGAGGAGGTATAATCTTCTTCTTCACTCATTTTATATGTAAGCATGATTCAAGACTTGATATTTATATGGAATTTGACAAAATGGCTTTACAAATATACTTGTTCTAATAATGCTTCCGCTTGTTTTTACTATCTTAAAATTTGTTTTATGATTATGTAAACTACATGAACATGTTGTTTAGAAACTTGTTAAATTCCATCAATGGTATCTAGAGCCGAAGTCTATGGATTATGCTTCGTATATTGTCTTTAAACCCACTATATTTGCATTCCAAGTACATGCATGAATATGGAATGTAAAAATGTTCGGTTTTGGGTGGGTTTGGTGAGTTGGCCGAATTATTGGGGTTCCAAAAAGGGTTTGGAACTTGTCATTTGGTCAATTTTATTCTATGTTAAAGTTCACAATCAAGCCTTGACCTTGTGTTTGAATGGTTGCATGTTTGGTTGATTTATTCTATTCATTTGGTATGTAATATTAATTCATTCATGTGGTTGTAATATTCATGTAGTTTGGTTTGTAATAATTGTTCTTTTGGTTATGTAATTTATCTTATATTTGGTATGTAAAATAGATTAGGTTGTATTTTCATTTTCTAGACAAAATGTATTAGGATATATTTTGTAAAATGATGAAGATTATGAAGACTTGAAGAACACAAGAAGAAGCATTTGGATGCAAGATTAAGTGGGAGGTTAAAACCTCCTACTTTGTGTTATTACCCTTAACCGGTGGCATTTGTTTTTGGCTAAACAAATGTCTACCAAAAATGGCTTGATTGTGAACATATGATTTTGCATGCATGGTTGTTTTGTATGATTATGTGGATTGTATGTTTGTATGCTACAAGTTAATCACACAAGTTAACAACACACTAAAATGGCAATTTAAATTGGTTAAAATTGACATTATTAACGACATGCAAAACGTCAAATTTAAATGGTTAAATTAAAAACGGCTAAAAGGACATTAATAATCGGTTATTAAGAAAATGATAAGGATCATACATATAAAATGGTTTATATCAAAGTAATAAAATTAGCTTTATTACATAACATGAAAATGGATTTCAAATAAACCATACACTAAATGCATGTTGGTGTATGGTGCAAAGTTTTCTCAAACTAGAATTAACGAAAACTCAAAATCCCTTATTAACAAGGTAAACAAGTTTAACGCCATCCTATTTGTGTGACACTTAGGAATATTAGGGAACTCATGATGGGATAAAGGTCACCTAACCATTATGAGCAAACTAATATGATTAAGGTAAATTTCGCATGCTTGTGGGATAAAGGTCACCTAACCATATGTATGTTAAATTTACAAGTCTATACAAGTAGGACGACTTGGTTTGGGAATCATGAACTTAGGGTCACCGAAGCATGAGGAACAAATAGGCGTTGATGGGATAAATATGCCATGCAAAAGGATTGCATGATCCCATACTCTAGAAGTTGCAAATGGATTGCAATTGTCATTTATTGACTACCTAGCTAAATCAAATTGCGGGATGAAGGTCACTGATAGTGCTCCAAATGAACATATATTTAGTAGCAATATCGTTCCAATATGTAAAGTTTTTAAATGTAATTTCCTTATTTTTAGTTGTAATAGTTAAATAAATAAGTGCGAAGACGAAAGACGCAAATCGCTCGAAAATGAAGATTTAAAGACAAAAACGAAGATTTGAAAGACCAAAACGTCCAAAAAGCTCAAATGTACAAGATACAATTCAAAAGGTTATATTTATTGATGAAGAACGTCTAAAAATGACAAGAGTACAAGTTACAAAACGCAAAGTACAAGATATAAAATTGTACGAAAGGACGTTCGAAAATCCGGAACCGAGGCATGAACCAACTTTCAGCGCTCGACGCAACGGTGTAAAAATTACGAGTCAACTATGCACAAGAATAAAATATAATATTTAAATAATTCATAATAAGAATAATATTAAATAATAAAAAGTTGTTAATTGAGCATAGTTCAGGGGTCGTAAATGAAAATTTCAATTCTAATTTGCCTATAAGAAGAAGCGATATGTTCGATGAATTGAGGGGAGAGACTTTTTCCGATCTTTTTTTTTCTTCTTCTATCTTTTTCTTATTTTTCTATCTATCAAATATCAATATCTATATTTATAATTCTCTATCATAATGTTAATGTAATCAGATATAACAATAATCTTAATTTTAATTTTAAATTATGATAATAATAAGATTTATGATAGAGATCGTTTGAGTGTGTAAGTCGAAATTCTGTCCGTGTAACGCTACGCTATTTTTAATCATTGTAAGTTATGTTCAACCTTTTTACATTAATGTCTCGTAGCTAAGTCGTTATTATGCTTATTTAAAATGAAGTACTCATGATGTTGGGCTAATTACTAAAATTGGGTTATTGAACTTTGGACCATAATTAAGGTTTGGGCAAAAGACCGACACTTGTGGAAATTGGATTATTGACTATTAATAGATGGGGGGTATTGTCTAATTGAGTGACAACTCATTGGAGTCTGTCGAACCTATCTTCAAATTAATTATCCTAATAATTAATAATGATTATGGTTGTCCTATTTAGTGATGTTCATATGGAATCTGTTATAATCATTTAATTAATCAATTGGGTTGGGTAATTGATTATTCATTCTGATCAAGTGGATGAATTAATATTCATAAACTAATTAAAACAGGGGTGGATTACATACAGTGATAACTGGTGTAATTGTTGACAGAAGTGATAACTGCGTCACAGTTTAAATCCTTAATCAGTTGGAATATTTGACTTCGGGTATAAGGGTAATTTGACGAGGATACTCGCACTTTATATTTATGACCGATGGACTATTATGGACAAAAACCAGATAGACGTATCAAATAAACCAGGACAAAGGACAATTAACCCATGGTAATAAATTAAAATCAACACGTCAAACATCATGATTACGGAAGTTTAAATAAGCATAATTCTTTTATTATATTTCTCATCGTATCTTTATTTACTGTCATTTTATTACTCGCAATTTTATTTTCTGTCATTTTATTTATCGCAATTTATTTTACGCACTTTAATTTTTGTCATTTATTTTTACGCTTAAAATCGACAAACCGGTCATTAAACGGTAAAACCCCCATTTTATAATAATACTACTACTTATTTATATATATTTTTACAAATAAACTTAATAATATAGCGTTAACTTCACCAGCTCCCTGTGGAACGAACCGGACTTACTAAAAACTACACTACTCTACGATTAGGTACACTGCCTATAGTGTTGTAGCAAGGTTTAGGTATATCCCATCCGTAAATTAATAAGACTTGTGTCATATTTTGTAGTATTTTGTATTAAAAATAATACTATTTCGTACCCTCACGCTACATCATCAAGTTTTTGGCGCCGCTGCCGGGGAGCGCTAAAACGCTATATTTTTAATTATAATAATATTGAAATAAAATATAATAATATAATAATATTGAAATAGAATATAATAATATAAAAATATTTAAGAATCTTTACGTAAATTTAAAAAAAAAAAAAAGTCGTATTTATTAAATACTTCAGGGGTATATTATGTAACTTATAATTAATAATTGCTATCATGTCGCTTTCATGTGAATAGTAAATTAATTAATTTATTTTCATTTACTATTCATGAATAGTAAATGAATTAAAAAAAAAAAGTTTTAAAAAAAAATTATAATTATAAAAAAATTATTAATTTGTAAAAAAAAATCGTTTTTAAAAAAAAAAAAAAAAAAAAAAAAAAAAAAAAAAAAAAAAAAAAAAAAAAAAATTTGAAAAAAAAAAAAAAAAAAAAAAAAAAACGTAAAAAAAAAAAAAAAAAAAAAAAAAAAAAAAAACGTAAAAAAAAAAAAAAAAAAAAAAAAAAAAAAACGTAAAAAAAAAAAAAAAAAAAAAAAAAAAAAATTTATTAAAAAAAATATATATATTTTTAAAATTTTGTCTATAAAAAAAATGTTTTTTTTTAGTTTTATTACCTTTAGATTTTTAGACTATAGTCGCAACTTTTAGTATTAAGTTTAGTTTTGCCATAGTTATTTTTACTTCTAGAATTTTTAGGCTTTGCCGTAAAATCCCTTAAGTGTTTATTCCTTAGACTAAGTTTTAGGTGCTTTAGAATTTTACGACGCCGTATTTCGCACTACTTTCTTATTTTTATTTTTCGACGCCTATTTTTCGACCTTTTATTTTTCGACATTTTTCGACGCGCAATCTATTTCTTTCTTATTTCTCGCCATTCTAGTTTTTAGGACTTAGAATTTTTTTTTACTTCTTCTCTAAATTTCTTAAAATTACGAAAATTTATTTTAAGTGGTTAAATTGATAGACATCAAAATTTTCTGGTTCGTAGTAATAGTTGGATTTGTACGTGGACCGGGTTATTGGAGCCAAACAGTCCTCAATTATATTGAGACCAAACGAATCCTGCCCCTCTGCTGCATCTTTTGGCTATTCGAAACGTGGGCAAAATCAGAAAAGTCTATTAATTGGATAACTTATTATAATTTTTCTTTCCTTTTTAAAAACTAATAGGATATTCAGTGAATGCACCGAGCAAAACGTTCACCACCTTTCATACGTTCACCACCTGTAACTCGATCAAGACATCTAGCAAATATTGTCGCCGTTGATTTTTCTTTAGAATCGTCATCTAGTCGAACAAGAACTCCAACTCAAATTTCCGATAATCCATCTTTTGAACCCGACTTCACAATTAAGAACCCGGAGCATATTCAAGGACAATTCCAAGATCCTGAACCACTAATTATTCCTCCTGAACCACAAACCGTTAAATCAGAATCCTCTAGTGATTCGTATTCAACAAATTCAATTATGGAAGTAACGGAACCTCTAAGTATGGAAGATCGAATGAGAGCCACACGCACGGGCCAAGGTCACGCCATTATTAAACCAGAAGTTAATGCTCCAGATTATGAAATTAAAGGACAAATCCTACACATGGTAACTAACCAATGCCAATTCAGTGGTGCACCGAATGAAGACCCAAACGAACATCTTCGTACGTTTAATAGAATTTGTACACTATTCAAAATCCGAGAAGTGGAAGATGAGCAGATCTATCTCATGTTGTTTCCCTGGACTTTAAAGGGAGAAGCCAAAGATTGGTTAGAATCGTTACCTGAAGGGGCGATTGACACATGGGATGTTTTAGTTGAAAAATTTCTTAAACGATTCTTTCCGGCATCCAAAGCCGTGAGACTTCAAGGAGAAATTGTTACGTTCACGCAAAAGCCAAATGAAACATTATATGAGGCGTGGACAAGATTCGGAAGGATGTTGAGAGGATGTCCTCAACACGGATTAGATACTTTTCAAATAGTACAAATCTTCTATAAAGGCGTAGACATCGCCACACGAAAAGACATCGACATAACTGCTGGTGGATCCATTATGAAGAAAACCGCAACTGAAGCTTACAAGATCATTGATAGCACAGCCTCCCACTCACATGAGTGGCATCAAGAAAAAGATATCTTTCGATCATCTAAAGTGGCTAGAGCCGATTCTAGCCATGACTTTGATTCCGTTTCCGCAAAAATAGATGCTTTCGAAAGACGAATGGAAAATATGAATAAAGATATTCACGCAATACGAATCAGTTGTGAGCAATGCGGTGGACCACACTTATTGAAAGATTGTCACATTGAACCAACGATGGAACAACGAGAGAATGTTTCCTATATGAACCAAAGGCCGGGAAATAATTATCAAAATAATTATCAACCGCCAAGGCTAAACTTAAATCGAAATCAAAACATTCTTTACAATCCAAAAGGACCCGAAAATAACTGGTATAACCAACAAGGTCCGAATAACCAACCAACTCAAAACAACACTTTCAATCAACAAAGACCTAGCTTGTATAAACCACCACAACAACCCGAAGAGAAAAAGCCAAATCTAGAAGAAATGATGGCAAAGCTGATTGAATCTCAAACACAATTCATTACATCTCAAAACCAAACGAACGAGAGGTTTGATCAGTCACTTAGAACTCAACAAGCTTCCATTTTGAATCTAGAAAAACAAGTAGGTACTGTTGTTAGATTAATAAGGGAAAGAGAACAAGGAAAGCTATCGAGTGATACTGAAGTAAATCCTCGGAATGAGAATGTTAACATGGTTTCAACAAATTCTGAAAAACCAGCTCCGGAAGATGGAAAGGTTTTAGATGAGAGTAAAAATGAAGAAGTTACACCACCACCACCCGAGTATGTAAAGCCAGTGGTGGCACCATACAAACCACCCATCCCGTTTCCAAGAAAAGGAGTTGAGTATGAGCAAGTGATAGGTAATAAAGATTGTGATACCTCTGGAAAGAAGAAGAAGAAAAAGAATAAGAAAGTGCAAGAAACAAAAGCCGTAAAAGTAAACCCGGTGAAGACAGTTCCACCAAAACCTCCTCCTAGGATAGGTGATCCGGGTGAATTTATTGTTCCTTGTCTACTTAGTGATTGTGTCATGTATGATGCACTAGCAGATTTAGGTGCAAGTGTGAGTGTTATGCCTCTTTCCTTATATAAGAGATTAGGTGTAGGTGAGTTAACTCCAACGGATATGAGTGTTCGACTCTTTGATCAAACCATTAAGCACCCAGTTGGAATTGCTGACAACCTACCCATTCAAGTAGGCAATTTAACGTTTCTAGTCGAATTCATTGTCATAGACATAGAAGAAGACCCAAACATTCCTCTAATTTTAGGTCGGCCATTCTTAGCGTCCACCAAGGCGTTATTTGATGTAGGAAATGGAAGAATGACACTTAAAAGTGGTGACAAATCGATCACCTTTATGATTCGAAAGTCTAAATCTCCACCAGCCAAAACCGTTGAACCAGTAAAAACAATTGGTAAGAACCATGTGCTTTTACCAACTCCAACGGTAATACTTAGCAATAATGAAACGCCTAAGTGTGGGGAAAATGAAGTAACACCTAATGATGACATGATAACAAAGAACCCCGTTGTTGATACGAAATTAAATAATCCCGTTATTAATAGTTCAATGAAGAAACTTATTAAACGGATTCGCGATGCTAGAACCAAGGGGAACTTTAAGTTATGTAACCGGTTAGTATCCAATCTATCACCTAAAGAAAAGGAGAAACTAGTTGAAATTGTGGATATTACACAGGAATCCGACCAATGGCTTAAAGAAAAAGTCACGGATATGCAAGTTGATTATGGACCAAGAGAAATTAACGATGAAGTTAATCACAATTTTGACACCACGGCTACCTAAGTGTGGGGAGATTCAAATGTTCTAAAAAGAAAATGCTATCTAGAGTTAGTTGTTCTGTTCTCGTGTAGTTCCGAGAATGGAATCCGATTGGTCTTTTCCGCTAGCAGACACTAAAGAACTAGTTTCCTCCCTCCATTCTGAATTTTTTTTTATTTTGTAGGTTTTATATAAAAATTAATATGCTTTTTAAATTTAAGTTTTGTGTGATTTTAAAAACAAAATTTACTTTATTTCATTAAGTTAAAAAAAATTGATTTCTAAAATTCGTCGTGAGTTGAAGACTAGGTCGTTGAGCCGAAATTGCTTTACCCGAGAGCGGGGCGAAAAATTTTGTTATCATTATTTTTAATTTTATTGATCTAAAGTATGCCAAAAAAATATTATATTTTATAAATTTTTGAACGTGGGGAAATATACCCAACTTCAAAAATATGTATATATATGTTTGTATTTTATATTATGTACAAAACAGGGTAGAACAACGCACTTTCAAAGACTAACATTAAGTTCAGCAATAGCTACTGATTTTGACGACAAGAAGCAAAATATCAAATGTGATGTAAAATAATATGCTTACAAACTGGGTATTTTTAATCACTTTTCTACACTAATCACCCTCATGAATTTATAATTATAGTCTGATTTCATGCAAATGAGGGCATTGCATGATCTCAAGTGTGGGGAAGGGTTATAAATTCTCTCGGGTTTGCACTTAGTTTATTTGTCAAATTTTGTGAAAATTTGAAAAATTTTCAACTAAATGAATTTAAAATCATGTTTATACATATTTATGAACGGTGAAAACTAGGTGATAATACCGAAATTATCGTTACCTCGAAAAGGACATAAATTGAGAAACACCCTAAAACGCTTGAATTCATTTAAAATGAAATAAAAGAAAATAAAAAGGCAAAGAAAGAAACTAAGTGTGGGAAGAATGTACCAAGTTATTCAATTTAAAACATATATCACATATTTTTGTACAAGATTATTGCAGGTACTTTTGTTTTGGATGATACTAATCAGTTTTACCCGATTTACTATAATACTTTTGAAAGAAAGATGGATCTACACGATGAATCAATTCCATCATTAAAAGGAAGTAAAGTCTTCCGAAAAAGAAACGCGCTTCTTGATTTAGGTCATGAAGTTGTCGTCCAGACCAGCTGTAGGTTGACGAAAAACCTAGAAAAGTCATCACTAAAATCAGCAGGAAATCCACGGACCTCAGCATCAAACAGGGTCGCCAAGTGGTCAGACTTATCCTAACCATGAGAGGGTCTGTCTTGTAAAATGGGGAGGGCACCGTGCAAATTAGCTTGATAAGACTAATGAATCAGATCCCCAGAAAGGATAATCTCCTTAAAGATTAAAAATCAGCTTTTAAGACTGATATTACTCAATCCTAGAGATTGACCTTAAAGATTGAGAATTCAAACTCATGGAATTCAATGATATCTAAACTCGAGCTTGAACGAGAAAATATTTTGATCAAAAATACAAACCGATTTGTTTTCTGAAAACCCATTTTCAATGCGTTCATTACCATTGAACGTAAAATCCTAGGAATTCACCTGGAATTCATTAGGTCACCTGAACCAAATCGGGTGTCAACCGTAAGAACGGTGGTTGCATAGCATGGTCGGAGACATGACCTTGTGCCAGACCGAAAAATCATAGGATGATCTTTACTATCGCTCCTACCAAGGATAGTTCTAGCATCCGACACGTTAAAAGACCATAATCATCTGCATGTCACGGGACATTGCCTTAACAGTTTCTTGTTCATCGCTTTCCTTTACAACCGGACGGTAGTTTGCCGAAAGGTAATATACGGAACACGTAAACTGGATGTGTGCTTTCCGATACCGGGATAGCAGTGGATTACACAAACCTAAATGTTTTTAGCCAAAATATTGATCCACAAATATATTTTGCAACACCAATGGTGGATCAAATCAGAAAACTTATCTAGGGTAAAATCTAGCTTGAATTTTCAAAAGATCAAATGTTTTCATAAAGATCCAATTTCCTTAAAGGATCTAAATTTTTATAGTCATGTGGGACTGTAAACCGCCTTTCAAATGTGCACTTTGCTTTGGAAACCGAAAGTAAATCGGCTATTTGATTGCAAGTGTCGTTGACCTAAACCCGAGGCAACTGTGGATGACACACCCACCTTTAACCATCATTACTGTCATTGTTTATACCGCTATATCAAAATCACTGATGTACAAAATGTGATGAATAAAAAAGTGATTCATGTATGTTTTTATTTCAAGTTCTGTATTGCTTGAGGACAAGCAACGCTCAAGTGTGGGGATATTTGATAGTGCTCCAAATGAACATATATTTAGTAGCAATATCGTTCCAATATGTAAAGTTTTTAAATGTAATTTCCTTATTTTTAGTTGTAATAGTTAAATAAATAAGTGCGAAGACGAAAGACGCAAATCGCTCGAAAATGAAGATTTAAAGACAAAAACGAAGATTTGAAAGACCAAAACGTCCAAAAAGCTCAAATGTACAAGATACAATTCAAAAGGTTATATTTATTGATGAAGAACGTCTAAAAATGACAAGAGTACAAGTTACAAAACGCAAAGTACAAGATATAAAATTGTACGAAAGGACGTTCGAAAATCCGGAACCGAGGCATGAACCAACTTTCAGCGCTCGACGCAACGGTGTAAAAATTACGAGTCAACTATGCACAAGAATAAAATATAATATTTAAATAATTCATAATAAGAATAATATTAAATAATAAAAAGTTGTTAATTGAGCATAGTTCAGGGGTCGTAAATGAAAATTTCAATTCTAATTTGCCTATAAGAAGAAGCGATATGTTCGATGAATTGAGGGGAGAGACTTTTTCCGATCTTTTTTTTTCTTCTTCTATCTTTTTCTTATTTTTCTATCTATCAAATATCAATATCTATATTTATAATTCTCTATCATAATGTTAATGTAATCAGATATAACAATAATCTTAATTTTAATTTTAAATTATGATAATAATAAGATTTATGATAGAGATCGTTTGAGTGTGTAAGTCGAAATTCTGTCCGTGTAACGCTACGCTATTTTTAATCATTGTAAGTTATGTTCAACCTTTTTACATTAATGTCTCGTAGCTAAGTCGTTATTATGCTTATTTAAAATGAAGTACTCATGATGTTGGGCTAATTACTAAAATTGGGTTATTGAACTTTGGACCATAATTAAGGTTTGGGCAAAAGACCGACACTTGTGGAAATTGGATTATTGACTATTAATAGATGGGGGGTATTGTCTAATTGAGTGACAACTCATTGGAGTCTGTCGAACCTATCTTCAAATTAATTATCCTAATAATTAATAATGATTATGGTTGTCCTATTTAGTGATGTTCATATGGAATCTGTTATAATCATTTAATTAATCAATTGGGTTGGGTAATTGATTATTCATTCTGATCAAGTGGATGAATTAATATTCATAAACTAATTAAAACAGGGGTGGATTACATACAGTGATAACTGGTGTAATTGTTGACAGAAGTGATAACTGCGTCACAGTTTAAATCCTTAATCAGTTGGAATATTTGACTTCGGGTATAAGGGTAATTTGACGAGGATACTCGCACTTTATATTTATGACCGATGGACTATTATGGACAAAAACCAGATAGACGTATCAAATAAACCAGGACAAAGGACAATTAACCCATGGTAATAAATTAAAATCAACACGTCAAACATCATGATTACGGAAGTTTAAATAAGCATAATTCTTTTATTATATTTCTCATCGTATCTTTATTTACTGTCATTTTATTACTCGCAATTTTATTTTCTGTCATTTTATTTATCGCAATTTATTTTACGCACTTTAATTTTTGTCATTTATTTTTACGCTTAAAATCGACAAACCGGTCATTAAACGGTAAAACCCCCATTTTATAATAATACTACTACTTATTTATATATATTTTTACAAATAAACTTAATAATATAGCGTTAACTTCACCAGCTCCCTGTGGAACGAACCGGACTTACTAAAAACTACACTACTCTACGATTAGGTACACTGCCTATAGTGTTGTAGCAAGGTTTAGGTATATCCCATCCGTAAATTAATAAGACTTGTGTCATATTTTGTAGTATTTTGTATTAAAAATAATACTATTTCGTACCCTCACGCTACATCATCAGTCACCTAACCGAAATTTGGTTTACCGTTGGATTCTAGAATTTAATAATTCAATTTGATTTAAAGGGTATTGAATGTTAAATTAAAATCGATACTTAAACGAACTTTGTTAATTTTGTAGATGGCCGCCAATAACAACAACAACATTCCAAACGCACCACTTAACCTAAACCACCTATCATTAAGGTCTCTCTTAGAGAAAGACAAACTCAACCATACCAACTTTATGGATTGGTTCCGCAATCTTCGGATTGTCCTCAAACAAGAGGATAAAGCGTATGTACTTGAGGACCCCATTCCCGATCAACCGGATGAGAATGATGTGGAGGCAATGGCCTCTTACGATAAGTATTGCCACGACTCCCTTCAAGTCTCATGCCTAATGCTTGGGACTATGATTCCCGAACTCCAAAAGGATTTCGAGCATCATAGTGCATACGACATGATAACGCAATTGAAGGAGATGTTCCTTCAACAAGCGCGTGTCGAGCGCTTCGAAACGGTTCGGGCGCTACATGCTTGTCGTATGGACGATACCCAATCGGTTTCATCTTATGTACTTAAGATGAAAAGCCTTATCGATCGTGCTAACCGTCTTAACCTAAACATATCTAATGAGTTAGCCACCGATCTTATCCTTAACTCCCTATCAAAAAGGTTTGATCAATTTGTAATTAATTACAATATGAATGGGATGGATAAGAGCATAGGTGAGCTTCACGGTATGCTTAGAACGGCCGAAACTAGCATGGGTAAAAGGGCTTTACCCGTGTTAGCAATCGATCAAGGTGGATCCAAAGGTAACGCCTCTAAGCCAAAGGTGGCTAAGAGGAAAGGACCCGCCCATCAAGGCAAAGGGAAGGGGAAGATGGTTACCCCAACCAAGAACAAGGCTAAGAAGCAAAAGGTAGCCGAGAAGGCAAACCCCAAGGAAGACCCATGTTTCGGTTGCGGTGAGATGGGTCATTGGAAACGAAACTGTCCGGTCTACCTTAAGGAGTTGAAGGAGAAGAGGGATGCAGGGCAAACCTCAGGTAATATATATATGGTATATATAGAGCTTAGTATTACTTCTTCTAATACATGGGTATTAGACACTGGATGTGGAACTCACATTTGCAATTCATTGCAGGGGTTCAAAAGAAGTAGCAAGCAAACGGGAACATCGAGTCTCTACATGGGTAATGGAGCCAAAGTGCAAGTGAAGGCTCAAGGAGACTTTGTGTTAAAGCTTCCAAGTGGTTTGGAACTTATTTTGAAAGATGTTTTGTATGCACCCGATTTATGTCGAAACATTATTTCCATTTCCCGTTTGAAACAATGTGGGTTTTTTTCTTAATTTTGTTAATGATGATATCCATATTTATTTAGATAATGTATTCTATTTCAAGGCTTCACCTTCAAATGGAATTTATGAATTGGTTTATGATGACACATCATCTAGTAGCTCAATGTACCATACAAGCACCAAGAAACTCAAAAGGGATTTGAGTGATTCCTACTTATGGCATTGTCGCCTTGGTCACATAAACAAGAACCGAATACATACACTTCAAAAGAATGGACTTTTGAAATCAAATGAAATGGATTCGTTTGAAGTATGTGAGTCTTGTTTACAAGGCAAGATGACTAAAGCACCTTTCAAAGGGACCTATGAAAGGGCTAAAGATTTATTGGGATTAATACATTCGGATGTATGTGGACCCTTTAAACCCATGACTAGGAATGGTGAAAGATACTTTGTTACTTTCATTGATGACTTTAGTCGTTTCGGATATGTCTACTTATTAAGACACAAGGACGAAACGTTTGAAGCATTAAAAGAATATCAAAACGAAGTACAAAATCAACTCAATAGGACAATTAAGGTACTTCGTACCGATAGAGGAGGTGAATACCTAAGCGATGCCTTCCAAGATCATCTTAGGAGTTGTGGGATTATCTCACAACTTACTCCACCCGGAACACCCCAGCTTAATGGAGTTTCCGAAAGGAGGAACCGAACCCTAATGGATATGGTTCGATCTATGATGGCAAGAAGCTCGTTGCCTCTATCATTTTGGGGTTATTGTCTAAGCTCCGCGGCCCGTATTTTAAATATGGCCCCAACCAAGAAAGTGAAACGAACTCCTCACGAGATGTGGTTTGGTAAACCTCCATCTCTATCATACTTAAAGGTATGGGGATGTGAAGCTTATCCTAAGCGTTACGTCCCTAATAAGTTGAATGCTCGATCCACGAAGTGTATCTTCATAGGATATCCCAAGGATGATATGGGATACTATTTCTATGATCCATCCGAGCAGAATGTATTTGTTGCTCGGAAGGCGGAATTCCTTGAAACTAAGTTCCTAATGGAAGGAAATAGTGAAAGGAAGATAGATCTTGAAGAGGTTCAAGATCAAGTAGATGATACACAATTGCTTGACACTAGCACTCAACATGAAAATGTTGATAGTGATCAAATGGATGATCAAAATACACAAGACGTTCGAAGATCTAGTAGGATTAGTAATCCTCCCGAGAGATATGGGTTTCTCGTAGATGGTTGCTATACGGTTGATTTGGATGAACCGACAAACTACGAAGATGCTTTATCAAGGATTGATAAAGATAAATGGCAGGAAGCCATGAACGCCGAGATGCAATCCATGTATGAAAACCAAGTGTGGGAACTTGTTGAGCAACCTCCTAGCTCTAAGCTAGTTGATTGCAAATGGCTTTTCAAGAAGAAAACCGACATACATGGAAACTTGGATACATATAAAGCTAGACTTGTAGCAAAAGGTTTCACTCAAACTCAAGGGGTTGATTATGATGAAACTTTCTCGCCAGTGGCAATGCTAAAGTCTATTAGGATATTATTTGCCATTGCTGCTCACTACGACTATGAAATATGGCAAATGGATGTCAAAACCGCTTTCCTAAATGGATATCTTATGGAAGATGTCTATATGGTCCAGCCTGAAGGTTTTGTTGATCCAAAATATCCTAAAAAGGTATGCAAGTTAAAGAAGTCAATCTACGGATTGAAACAAGCATCTAGAATGTGGAATCATCGTTTTAATGAGGAAGCCGAGAAATTTGGCTTCATTAAAAATGGTGATGAAGCTTGTGTATATAAGAAAGCTAGTGGGAGCACTATCATGTTCCTTGTACTATATGTGGATGATATATTATTATTTGGGAATGATATTACCACAATGCAAGGAGTCAAAACTTGGCTAAAGAGTTGCTTCTCCATTAAGGATCTTGGAGATGCACAATACATATTGGGGATAGGGATCTATAGGAATAGATCCAAGAGATTGATAGGTTTAAGTCAAAGTACATACATTGATAAAATCTTGAAAAGATTCAAGATGGAAAACTCTAAGAGAGGTTTGGTACCTATTCAAAAAGGAACCGTTCTCAGTTCATCTCAGTGTCCTACCACGGAAAATGAACAAGAGAGAATGAAGAAAGTCCCATACGCATCTGCTATTGGGTCTATCATGTATGCAATGATATGTACTAGACCGGATGTGTCATGCGCTCTAAGCTTGACAAGTAGATACCAGAACAACCCAGGAAACAGTCATTGGATTGCTGTTAAAAGTATATTGAAATACCTTAGGAGAACTAAGGATATGTTTCTAATATATGGGTCTGGTGAGGAGGAACTCGCCGTAAAAGGTTACGTGGACGCGAGTTTCCAAACTGATCGAGATGACTCTCGATCACAATCCGGTTATGTCTTCATGTTAAATGGTGGTGCGGTCTCTTGGAAGAGTTCGAAACAGGAGGTTGTTGCGTTATCCACTACAGAGTCGGAGTACATTGCCGCCTCATTGGCAGCACAGGAAGCTGCATGGATGAAGAAATTCATCGACGACTTAGGAGTGGTCCCTTCCATTCAGGACCCTCTTGAGATCTTTTGTGACAACGAGGGTGCGATTGCTCAAATCAAGGAACCTCGTGCTCATCAAAAGACTCGTCACATTGAGCGGAGATTCAACTACATCAGGGATGAGGTTGAAAAGGGAAAGATATGTATTCACAAAGTTCACACAGATCAAAATGTTGCGGATCCACTCACGAAGCTTTTACATGGGCCAAAGCATGAGGGACATGTTTGTGCATTAGGGCTTCGATATTCTAGTGATTGGAATTGATCTATTTTATGTATTGTACCGGAACGAAATTATTCAAACTCATTAATATAACTATGGTGTTAATTTATTTGAGTTATGTTCCTATTTTGCATATTTCATCCATGAATAAGCAATTATTCTAAATTTCCGTAGTCGATCACATTTGTGGGAACAAGTGTGAGGTTTAGACTATTATGAACTCGGATTGGTATACATTCGTAGGTTGAGTGTGGGGCAAGGTTGCAACCAAGGTTCATAGATATTTGTGGGAAACAAATATTGGAAGACCCGCTCTCAAGAATTACTGTATAGAGCCTTTGTGGTTGATCACATGTAATCTTGAGTAAAGGCGAATATCATTGTATCCTCTGACCTGAGATACATATTGGGTTCGGATATTCACCAAGTATTGTGCCTTGATTCTTCCCTTCGCTATTCTGAAACATGGTAGTACATAAGGAAGAACTCAGGTATATTACAAAGTGTATATCTAGGGCGTATGTAGTCAAGATGGAATTTGTCCCTCTTATTCGTTGAGAGTCAGATGTCTAAGGCCTGAAAAGTTAAATCTATAAGAGAGTGATCACTCTGTATCTCCTGGATTTGACATGACATCTAGGATGAAAGGATATAATGAAAGATTCACCTATATATCAATTCGAGTTGGGTACTCGAAAGGGATGATGTTATTGAATGGCACAAAGTCATAACATATTAGGGGTGATGGACGGTGTGTTAGGCTGTATCCATCACTTGCATTAATTTCTTATGTTTCTCGTGCAAGTGGGAGATTGAAGGTATTTCGTATGCCCGAGAGACATATTAAACTAATGTGGCTAATGTGTTATGATCCAAGTCGGGTCATACCCAATAACAAACTTACCGACACCTTATTCGTGTTTGATTTTAACGATTGGTTCATTGATCAAATACGCAACACTTGAACCTTAAGAAAAATGGTTTTCTTAAATGACACTTGATATGTATATATGTGTGTATATATAAATTATGAAATAATTTATAAAATATGGATTTAAATTATTTATGGGTTAAATAATTAATTAAGTTATGTTGCATTTTATAAAATTGGTTTTATAAAATTAAGTAAACATAACTTATAATATGGAAATCATTAAATTAAGTTTTATAAGTAAGTATACATAATTTATAAAATGCAAGTTTATAAAATTTGTTTTATAAAATCTAGTTTTATAAAAACAAATTTATAAAATTTACATGTTTATAAATTATGACAAGTCTTATAAAACTAATTTTAAAACATGGAAGTGGCATTGGAAGTGTTGTAGGCATGCAAGAGATTCCTTTGCTTTTCCATTTCCATATACATGCATTCCCCTTGACCAAGATACACACACATGTAACTAGACATCAAAAAAACTTGCAAAAATCTCTCCAAAATTCTGCTGCAGGCCGTGGCCCTTTTGGGAGCTAGAAGAGGGTTCTAAATTTGATTTTGTAAGAAAACTTTCAAGTGTAAACAAATCCTAACCAAAGGCTAGGTGTTGGTGCATAGTTTGGGGTATTTCTCCTTGAGGTTTCATGCTTTTGGAGCTTGCTTTCATCAACATTTCCTAACTTGTTGCTGTCCAAATTCAGCTCACTACTTATCATTGTGAGGAGGTATAATCTTCTTCTTCACTCATTTTATATGTAAGCATGATTCAAGACTTGATATTTATATGGAATTTGACAAAATGGCTTTACAAATATACTTGTTCTAATAATGCTTCCGCTTGTTTTTACTATCTTAAAATTTGTTTTATGATTATGTAAACTACATGAACATGTTGTTTAGAAACTTGTTAAATTCCATCAATATTAACTCAATGAATCCATGATTACATCTAAAGAAAATATATATGTATATATGTTTTCATAAAGATTGTAATTAAAAATTCTTTCGTACAAAGTGTTAATTATGAAAATATTTTAACGGGTAGGTAATACCCGAGGAATATTCAGATTTCACATTAATAGGTTACACTGTACATTCTTAGAAGCTGATTCAAAGTCGTTTACTATCTTACCTATTTCCACCGATATACAAATCCGTTCACCACAGAATAACCATATTCATCCAATTTCATATTTGAATTTTGATTTATCAGAATCCAACAAGTGGCATAATGAAGAAAACATTTGACAAAATAAAATTTGTTAGAAACAAACAAATTAACTATGAGAAATTTTGTTAAGAATCCACGCTAACTGTTCCTAGCTAATTGTTCCTAGCTAACTGATTACATTTTATTTATCGCAATTTAATTATCGCAATTTACATTCTCGTAATTTTATTTATCGTCATTTAATTTCTGTTATTTACTTTACGCATTTTATTTATCGTCATTTAATTTCTGTTATTTATTTTTACGCACTTTAAATATCGGGACACGTATACAAGGTTTTGACATATCATATCGACGCATATATATATATTATTTGGAATAACCATAGACACTCTATATGTAGTAATGATCGAGTTTTCTATACAGGGTTGAGGTTGATTCCACAATAATATATATACTTTGAGTTGTGATCGAGTCTGAGACATGTACACGGGTCACGATACTTATTAATTAATTCGAATATTATATATGAATTATTGAATTGCTAACTGTGGACTATCAACTGAGGACTACCAACATTGGACAATTAAAATGAATTAACATATTGATTATAACATATGAAACTAAACAATTCTTCAAGTTTTCCACTTGATTTCATTCTTAAATCTCATTTGTATCTTGACGATTCCAACGTGCGTTCAAACCTTTCATGATTCTTGAAAACACCTCAATCGAGAGGATGAACCAACCGCACTTCATCTATGGAAGGAAAGATTTATGCATATAGTTATGTACCTGAAAACACTCGGAACCTGAGTAAACGTTTAAAAATATCTGTGCTAACTCCTTTGGCGTTGTTATTACTGAAAATAACTTTGCAAATTCCTTTCCAAATTAGAAAATTTTGTCACAGCTCCAACAAGTCAACTTCGACTTTCATTCGGATTAGCCTTATTATAGCCTTGATATATAAGTCTGCCTTTCGTCATCGTTGTCGGGGAACCTTTTATATTCCGCCGCATTAGCAGTAAACTTACCAGCAACTTCATTACTTATTGGCTTGAGTCGCTCCGAAGAATCATTATATTTGTTCATTAAAACCCTATCATATACCCATCCGTACCTTATAACGAGAGTTGCCATACCAATTGCCAGAAATCAGCAATCCGTATTTTGAATCTCGCATCGTTTTTAATCAACCGATATATATATAACATTTACCTCTAAGAATTATGATTTTCCACTCTGAAAAACACCCAGTCTACGAATCAATACTCGAAATGCTGAAAAAGTTGAATGAAACAACAAAAACATAAACGACCTTAACAGTCAAAAGTTTGACGAGAAAGAATAGTATGTTGGCAAGCTCAGAAATGTTGGAACTGGAAAACGGATTGAGCTAACCACGAAGGAGTCTCTGAACAAATCACAAGGACTAAACTTGTACATTAAGAATCCTGATGATTCTGTTTCTGATGAGATCTTTAGCGAATACCTTGCTTCTGACTCCAAACTCTTACTGACAAATTTTCTTCACCATCCTTCGATATTAGAAATTCCAAGATATCATCGTATCTTTCATTATAAATATCCTCCATATTTCTGAAGATATTTTCATAACTATTCCTATCTAAAATCATTAATCTCTTCGTGCTATCAGTGTTACATCATATAGAAACTGTTAGTTTCTATATTTTGTAAACTTTCAAGCTTAAAATATGAATGTTATTGAAGTAATGTTGGGAACTGATGCATGAGTTAGTATAATATAATGACACTTGATCAACGTGATTATATTACAGTAAGTCATGCTGAGTTTCTAATGGAACGTGATGATCCACAGACCATAACGTCATCATGTGCCATGTTACACGACTCTTACATTCTATATAATATATAAACATATCAAGAACATAACTTCTTGATAATTCTATCTTTCCTCTTGAAGTCTGGTAATTTAACCAATCAAGATCGTGCTACTACAATTTCTCTCTTAGAACGTTAGTCATGTTCATTCAAAACTCCATACTTACGAATTCTGGACCATTACTCGCTTTACCAGAGGTCGAGAGGAGAATAAAAAGGCAAAGAGCTCCAAAATATAAGAGAAAATATAAAGCCCAATAACAACACGGAGGTTACAAACCATGGATATTAATACGAATAGCAATATAAAGACACGGTAGAATTAAGAATAGTATCACCCCAAGGTAATAGTAGAAGTAAATAGATTTTTCTGGTGGAAGATTGAAAAGAAGGATGACAGAAATTATAATTAGGAAAATATCAAGGATTAGACGGGATCAAGCATTTTCACAATCTTTTGGATGTATGAACTAAGAAAGAAAGTATAGGAATGGTGAGAATAATGGAAAGGAAGAGCTAAATTTATAATGGGAATATTAGACAGAGTAATCGAGGTAGATCACCGTAATCAATTATAGAGATCTTAATTTCCGTATTCACCGAAGAATCAAAATCTTTTAGATTTCGAAGATTTTTTTTAAATCCCTTGAATTCCAGAATTCAATCAAGACAACGTCAAAAAAAAAAAAAAAATTAAGGCACACCTTATTTTCTAAATTCAACCCCGACTCTGTCAAAACTAAGATAAATCTTTACCCTTTCATTTCACACTTTTGTGATAGCTTCACTCGTACTCTTCGAATAATCGAATTGTTTTATCCATATTACTCAATGATGATAAAACTCTATTTATCAACTCATATTTGTCATGAAAACATTTTTATTGTTAGCCATGACCACCTCACTCAAATTTCGGGACGAAATTTCTTTAACGGGTAGGTACTGTGACTACTCGGAAATTTTTGACCAAATTTAAACTTAATATTTTTATGATTTCGACATGATAAGCAAAGTCTGTAATGTTGAGTCTCAAAAATTTTGAACTGTGTTTCATATATTCAATTGACCTTCGACCATTCTCGACGACTCATGAACAATTAATTGTAAATAGATATGTGTGTATGTATATATAAATAATAATTCGAAATATAATTTGAAGTATTATATGTTGTTTTTATTAAAATAAAAATAGGATATTATAATAATTATTATTTAAAATATATATCTATATATAAAAAAAGTATATTAAAAATAAATAGTAAATGATTGTAATACTCATTTGATGTTTCGATTGATATTAAGCAAGTTAAATTCAAACTTATGTGATTTTCAAATAAACGATGATCTAAAAATTAGTTCTATAAATTATAGACTTATTAAAAATATATTTAGGAACTATTTATTGAATTTTAAAACTTTTTATATTTTACTTGGGGTTGGGGGTGAATAATTAATGTCATTTTTATTTAATAGTTAATGCTAGAATTTTATACCATAATGACCAAAATAAATAAATATAGTTAATTTTAAAATATGAGATTTTTCTGAAGACTTTTATCAACCACTGATATACAACGGAGTACGAAATCCAGTCCGTGAAAGGTTGCGGCTAATATTATTACACGTTTTATTTTCTTATTATATTTAATTAATACTTTGATTTGAGGCTACTGTTTCTAATTATTCTTGTCTCCCACTGAATCTTATGTAGCCATATATATATATATATATATATATATATATATATATATATATATATATATATATATATATATATATATATATATATATATATATATATATATATTAGTTACATATTATTGATATGGTGTACTGTGTTTAGAGTCTAAGAATCTTAATTATATTATATATACACATATATAGTTGTACAAGATAGATAGATCACTTTGACTTATTCGTGCATGCTAGATACAACTTGATCACCTTTTTGTTTTCAGAAGATATCATCACTCAACAATACCACATCTTCATATTCTACTTCTTCATATTCTACTTCTTTGAATAACCATTATCATAATCACTTGTGGTCACCATCGGGAAACCACAACTCCGAATACCATCATCAACCCAAAACTACCATTTGAGAACCTTATTAACCCGAACCCAAGATCATCACCATAACTGTCGGTCACCATCTTCCCCAAATCATCGACCACTCCATGAATAACCACCACAACACCACCCTAGACCACACAATTGTTTACTTCTATTTCTATTTTCTGTTTTGTTTTGCAATAATATCATCGAGCACACCATCCTCAAGCCACCACTGCAACCATCACCTGAAATTGTTTCTGTTTTGAACTGAAGACAAACAACCATCGACCACCATACGATTCTTCAACCTGCTACTGTTTTGGATGTCATCGCCATCTCCATCATCAAACCCATACAATCTTCTAGTCCTGCTCCTCCATGAACCCACACACAACAAGACCATTCAATGTGGGAGTGATACTGCTGCAGCTTGCTTGCCTGTTCTGTTGATCGAAGCTGCAGACTGCAGCTGGCATTTTTTTTTATTTTCCTCTGTTCATGTTCGAAGGCCAAAACAAACTGCTACAGTGGCGAGTTGATGATAAAATATGATGATCGAGATTGGTGATGATGGTAGTATGATGACATGTTGAGGATGGTTATAATGTTATGAGGATGATTCGATGATGATGAATAGGATAATGATGGTAATAATCATGGATAATGATAATAATATGATAATCACGGTTAGAATTATGAAAATAATGATAAAAAGTTGGTTTTTACGTATTAAATAATTAGTCGCATGAGTTATTTCAAGAAAGAAATGAATGGCTCCATGGTTTGGGATGTTTGATTTAACCGAGAGGTTTTAAGTTCGATTCAAGGCTGCAACATTTTTTTTTCTATTATTATGAAGAAGGAAGAGGGCAGAGAATTAAAAGTTATTGGAAATTAGGTATCATTTATTTCAGAAAGATAATAGACAAACGAACGGTTTGAAGTGTTTGTGTGTAACGAAAGGTCGCGGGTTCGAGCCCGGGCGTGGGCAGTTTTATATGGAACTTTTTCTTTGTGAGGTAGTTTCTCATTTTTATTTATTATTATTATTATTATTATTATTATTATTATTATTATTATTATTATTATTATTACTATTATTATTATTATTATTATTATTAATATCATTATTATTATTATTATTATTATTATTATTATTGATATTGTTAGTGTTATAATTATTATTATTACTAATATCATACTTATATTTATAAATATTAGAAACATTATGATCATTAGTATTTTTATAAGTATTATTAGTATTATTATAAATTTTATCATTTAAGTATTATTATTATTATGATCATGATTATTATTATTATTATCATTATGAAAATAATAAAATTTATTATTATTTTCATTAATATTAGTATATTAGTATCACTTTATAATTATTAGAATTATTATTAATATTATTAACATAAGTATCATTATAAATATTATCATTATTATTATTATTAATATGTTTACCATTATTAATATTGTTATTAATAAAAATTATTATCATTATTAACAATTATCATTTTATTATCACAAAAACTATCAGTATTATTATTATTAGTATTATCAATATTATTAACATTAAGATTTTATTGAAAATAAAAGTTAAGGATATTATTAAGATTATAAGTATGTATTAATCATATAACAATTTTTATATAAATATTCATAAATAACAATTTAGATATTTTCGAAATAAAACTAATATGAGATAAATATAACTATATATATTGATCATTTTGAATATATACAAAAATTATATATATATAGAGATATAATATATAAATTTGTTCAACTACGATTATATGTTTAATAAATATAAAAATGATATAGGTTCGTGAATCCGAGGCTAACCCTGCTTTGTTCAATGTCGTCATATGTATTTTCACTACAAAATACAGTATTGTGAGTTTCATTTGCTCTATTTTTAAATGCTTTTGCAATATATATTTTTGGGACTGAGAATACATGCGCTGCTTTTATAAATGTTTTAAAAAATAGACACAAGTAATCGAAACTACATTCTATGGTTGGATTATCGAATCGAATATGCCCCTTTTTAGCTTGGTAGCCTAAGAATTAGGGAAATGGCCCCTAATTGACGCGAATCCTAAAGATAGGATCTATGGACCTTGACACGTCCCATTCGGATTACGAATTCTTTAGTACTTCGATTATCATGTCCGATGAGAGTCCCGGAGTGATGGGGATATTCTATATGCATCATGTTAGTTCGGTTATCAAGCGTTCACCATATGAATTATTTTTATCTCTATGCAGTTCGCGAAATGCCTGATATGAGATGTATATTTATGGAAAAATGAAATTTTGTGGTTTATTAAAATGATGAAAATGATTGATTATGATAAACTAATGAGCTCACCAACCTTTTGGTTGACACTTGAAAGCATGCTTATTCTCAGGTATGAAAGAAATCTTCCGCTGTGCATTTGCTCATTTTAGAGATATTACTTGGAGTCGTTCATGACATATTTCAAAAGGCGTTGCATTCGAGTCATTGAGTTCATCAAGATTATTATTAAGTCAATTATAGTTGGATATATTATGAAATGGTATGCATGCCGTCAACTTTCGATGTAATGAAAGTTTGTCTTTTAAAAACGAATGCAATGTTTGTAAAATGTATCATATAGAGGTCAAGTACCTCGCGATGTAACCAAATGTAATGTATTCGTCCAGATGGATTAGGACGGGTCGTTACACATGGAACACGGTTAGTGTTGACTAGTACACTTCAACATAATGCGGTCTCAAGCATTGCACCCCGCTTGAGGGATTCTTAGTTAATTAAGGAACTGTTTGTTCGAACACATAAAGGATTGGACCGTTAGGATAACCGAACGTATTCATGGAAGTCAGCTTGACTTAGCCATGGTGTTCTTTATAGGTTGAACTCTTTTTAAGGGCCTAACTATCTTTTAAACCAATCACTAACGAAAGCATAAAGATACATCGCGTCTCTCGGATATGGAAAACCATGTATTCTATTATACTTAAGAAAGTTTAGACCATTTCGGAATGTTAATACGTCATCCAACTGAGTCGCTCAATTGGATGATCTGTCTGAACGTGTATGCCTGTAGTCAGACTGCACGGGCGTCGGGGGTAAGGGACGTTGCTGTCTATTCAGAATCTTCAAGCCTATCGCATTACCCAGTGACATGTCTTATGACAGGGGCTTTTAGGACTGGTATAGTAAATACAAGGTCACTGCCTATCCATGAGCCAGCATTCCATAATATCGGCAAAGTAACTGATGAAATCGTAACATGCACTTGTTTTAGCTTTATCCGAATTACAAATTTTTATCGTATTTTACTTTATTTATTTAATCAGATTCATTAGTCTTATCCAGCTAATTTGCATGGTGCCCCCCATTGTACGAGATAAATCCTTCTCATGGTTAGGATAAATCTGACCACTTGGCGACCCTGTTTAATGCTGAGGTCCGTGGATTTCCTGCTGATTTTAGTGATGACTTTTCTGGATTTTTCGTCAACCTACAGCTGGCCTGGACGACAACTTCATGACCTAAATCAAGAAGCGCGTTTTTTTTCCGGAAGACTTTACTTCCTTTTAATGATGGAATTGATTCATCGTGTAGATCCATCTCTTCTTTTCTTTCATCGGGTAAAATAGTTTAGTTTAGTCCAAAGCAAAAGTATTTTCAGTTATTTGTTACAGATATATGTGACATATGTTTAAGATAACTTGGTAAATTTTCCCACACTTGGCTTTTATTTTCCTTTTTATCGTCCTCTATTCCATTTTAAATGAATTTTAACATTTTGGTTTGTTTCTCAATTTATGTCCTTTCCGAGGTCACAATAATTTCGGTGTTAAAACTTAGTTTTATCGTTCATAAATATGTATAAACATGATTTTGAGTTCATTTAATTGAAAATTTTGAAAATTTTTACTAGAATTGGGTAGTCAGTATATAAGACCAGGGCTGTTCTTTATTATCAGAGAGCACTAGATTCTAATACAACTACTGCTTTACTAGTATTTTTAATGGTAACCAAGTGTATAAAGTAAAAAATTTTAAAATCCGAAAGAATTTAACCCCTTCCCACACTTAAGATCTTGCAATGCCATCATTTGCAAGAAATCAGGAATAATTTAAATTATTGAGGGTGATTTGTGTGAAAATGATTAAATTTTTACCAAAGTTTCCAAATATATTGGCGTTTGTTTGCTGAATGATAAATTGTGCACATCATTTGTTCATTCCGTCTTGTTGTTATTTCACATATATTTTGCTTCTTGTCGTCAAAATTAGTTGCTTTTGCTGAACTTAATGCCAGTCTTTGAAAATGCATTGTTTTACCCTGTTGTGTACATAAGATAAACTGCAAACATATATACATATTTTTGAAGTTTGGTATATTACCCCACATTCAAAAATTATTAAAATCTAAGAATAAAAGTTAGACAATTATAAAAACTATTACAATATTAACAAAAGTATTAAACGTATCAATCATTACAAATTACAAAATAAATAAAACTAAGTATACTAGGGATGATACTGGTACCAATAGGGGTTCCAGGCATAACCATAGGTGCTATAGAATGCTTCGGCAGGGTCATACGTAGGATACGGTGGCTGCATTTCTATAGACCAGGGAGGGAAGATGGGTTTCGGTGTAGGAATATAGTTTCTACCTATATGTTGGCAATGAGCTATGATTTGGTTCTGATGAACTTGCCAATCTTCAAATGCTCTCTGTCTAGCATTTTCGTACTCCTGAGAAGCTATAAACCTTTGCATTTCTTGCATCTCATTCCCCCCTCCTACATTACCTTGCTGTTGGTTTCTCTCAACCTGTGGATGTCTACCATGGTATGGTACTGCGGCGTTATTTCGCCTTTTCAAAACCTTCGCACCATGGTATACATTTAAACCTATAGTATCGCGGGGTTCTGGTTCTTCTACTAATAATCCCCCCCGACTTATATCCACACCGAGATATTCACCAATAAAAGTAATAAAAATACCACCTCCTATTATGCTATGCGGTCGCATCCCCCGAACCATAGCTGATAAATAATAACCCACACAATACGGTATACTTACAGCGCTTTGTGGGTCTCGAATACACATATGGTAAAACAAATCCTGTTCATTTACCTTTTCCTTGTTTTTACCCCTTTGTGTAATCGAATTAGCTAAAAACCTATGAATCACTCTTAATTCGGCTCTATCTATATCCAAATAAGAGTAATTTCCCCCTTTGAAACGGTGATGGCTTGTCATTTGACTCCACACACCGTGTGTATCAAAATTTTCATCTATCTTTCTACCGTTTAGTATCAACCCTCTACAATCGGCAGATGCTAACTCCTCAGGCGTATATATACGTAAAGCCTGAGCCATGTCTAGTAAAGACATGTGGCGCATCGAACCGCCTAACAAAAATCTAATAAAAGAACGATCGGTTAAACTAGCTACCCGATCATTCAACTCTATACTACATAATAATTCTTCACACCATACTTTATATACAGGTCTACGCATGGTGAATAAACGTACCCAGTCATTAAAAGAAGAATTACCACACCTCTGTACAAGTAATTCCCTAATTGGCCCGGCCAATTCTACAGCTTCTAAGGGTCCCCATTCTATGACCCTTGGTACCTCAACAACCTTAGAATGAAGAGTATGCAAACCCCTTTGATATTTTGGATAATCTATCCAAAGTCTGTCAAATCTCAGGTTCGGGTGCAACTCTTCCAAGTGCATATCAGAAAAGATCATGACTGGATGAGGTATATCCTGCTTGTAGTAGTTATCCACTTCCTGTTGTCCTGCATTCTCAGCAGGAGCATTGCGAGCTTGGGATGAAGATTCACCCCTTTCAGTCTGCAAAACACATCAAACACAATTTTTGTGCATCCAAATATGCATTAGTGTCAGCAAAATCATCAATCAAAATAATTACAATGACATGATCAATTTATATCAAACTTAAGCTCATTTTCGCATTTTTATCAAATCTACACTTTTTCAAATAAGCATATACGAAAATGTTCGTCAAGTTCATAAGCATTCAACTCAAATAACATGTCAAAATAATCATTACTAGCAATTAAACAAGTTTCAAATGGCATTATCTCTCAAAAATCAAGTTCATGAATTTTAGACTTTGAAAAAGTCCACTTTAATTCTCAAAATCATGTTTAGGCTCAAAGTTTGGATCATTTAACTACCTAAACATGTTACACTACTTAATTTAGCAACAATTCATGACAAAAATCGGCCATAACCTGTTTATATCAAAAAGCCCCAAATTTGCTCAAGAACACAAACCCTAGATTACTCAAAATTTGAAGTTTAAGGCTTCTAATCATGTTAAACAGCATCAATCTAGGTTATACAAGCATAATACATAAACAATTTAATCATAATTACACTAAAAAGCATCAAAATCAAATTGGGGAAAAAAATTGCTCAAGAACACCAAATTTCGGATTAAATGGTGTTTAGGTGTAGAAATTTACCGTTTTTCTTGAGTAATTCCTAGATAGCATCCTTCTCAACATGATTTTAGTAAAAGATTTGGTGATTAACGGTTAAAAATTGTGATTTTGGGGGTGTTTTTGGGTGTTTTTGCGGCAGTATGTTCGCAGTTTTTTCTGTGGGTTTTGTGTGGAATGAGCTGGTTCAGCTCTTATTTTTTTTTCTGTAATCCGACCCCTCCGCGACTCGCGGTGTTTGGATACTTCAAACTCCGCGACTCGCGGAGTTTGCTATTTTTTTTTTATAATCATTAACTTATGAAACAATTAAGTACTTAATTTTAAAATTTTGTTTCCCTTGTTATTTAGGACGAGGTCGTTTCGGATCGATGTCCTAGTCCGTCCCTCGACAAAATTTTAAAATTTGTCTTTTTGTAGCGATTGTTTTAAAAGCTAAGATTTTTGGGTTTTTTCAATGTTTTTGGCATACTTTAATTCAATAAGATTAAAAATAATGATAATAAAAGTTCTCGTCCCTCCCTCGGGTAAAGCAATTTCGGTTTAAAGACCTAGTCTTCAACTTACGACGAATTTTAAAAATCATATTTTTAACTTAATGAGATAAAATAAATTTTTGTTTTTAAATTCACACAACTTAAATATAAAATTCAAAATTAATATTAAAAATTCACACCAAACTTAAAATTTGAAATGCATAAAATTAAAAATTCATATTTTAAAAATAAGAAAAAATTCACACCAATCTTAATTTAAAAATTCATATTATAAATTCACACCAAACTTATATTAATTTTTTAAATATTCACAATTTTAAATATATTGTTTTTACAAAGTTTACAATATTAATTTAAGATTTAAATATTAATTTTAAAAACATGGTAAAAATAAAATTAAAAATCTTTTTGGCTTTTTATCCCACTTTAATCAATCAAATATTATCAAAAATATGCGCCCCTCTTTTCGGTAAAGTAATTTCGGTTCCAAAACCTAATTTAACTCATGACGAATTTTTGAAATATTTTGGGTTGATTGTTTAAAGATATTTATGCCTTAAGAATAAACGTTAAATTTCGCAGTGATGTAATAAATTTTTGAATGATATCAATAATTTCGGTCGCCAAACCTAATTTTATTCAATACCAATTTAATACTTTTTAGCGAACAAATTAGCGTTTATTATCAAAAGGTTAAAAATAAAAATAAAAATAAAAACTGTACAGACGTACCTGTGAAATAGATTTCTTAGTTATATGATCTATCCCATTCATAAGATAGTCGGTTTAATTGGTTTTCCAAGGCTACATAGGCGTAACCTTGAGCATTCAGTGTCTTTTCTTCTAAACATATGAACGGTCCGTCTCTGCATAAAGTAACAAATTCGGTATTTGAATAGGTTTGATTATTTGAACATTTACCTCAATGTGACCATTTTCCGCATTTGTGACATCTTTCTAGGTGTCGTGCTCTTCTTTTCGCTGCGGATTTTGATTTTCCTTTACCAAATTGTAACTTATTATCTTCGCATCTGGATTCTTTTCTAACTCCGTCCATTCTTTCTCTGATTACTGATACTAATTCACTCGATAGTATGTCATTATTACGTTTAGTGATCAAAGCGTGTAGCATTAGACCATGGTTTAGTTCACAGGCAGTCTTCATTTCGTAAAAACCTAAAAAAAAATAAAAATTCAGAATGGGGGGAGAAGACTAGTTCTTTAGGGTCTGCTAGGGAAAGACCATTCGGGTTCCATTTTCGAGAACTACACGAAAACAGACAATCTAACTCTAACAGAAATACATATTATCCTTTAAAGACTTGATTCTCCCCACACTTAGTTAGATGTGGTGTCGAAATTGTGATTAACTTCGTTGTCGACTTCCATCGGACCATGTATGTAATGTTTAACTCTGTGACCATTAACTTTAAATTCAATCCCATTTAAATTTATTAATTCTATCGTTCCGTATGGGAAAACTCTTTTGACTATGAATGGTCCAGACCATCTTGATTTCAATTTTCCAGGAAATAGCTTGAATCGTGAATTGAAAAGAAGAACTCTGTCTCCTTCTTTAAATTATTTTGAACTTCTGATTCTTTTATCATGCCATTTCTTCGTTCTTTCTTTATAGATTAATGAATTTTCGTATGCTTCATGTCTTAATTCTTCTAATTCATTTAGTTGACTTAATCGTAGACGTCCAGCTTCATGTAAATCAAGATTACATGATTTCAAAGCCCAAAATGCTTTGTGTTCAATTTTTACTGGAAGATGACATGCTTTTCCATAAACAAGTCTAAAAGGTGTGGTTCCAATTGGAGTTTTGTAGGCTGTTCTAAAAGCCCAGAGTGCATCCTCCAATTTAATGGACCATTCCTTCGGATTTGATCCTACGATTTTCTCTAGAATACGTTTTAAAGCTCGGTTGGTGTTTTCAACTTGTCCACTTGTTTGTGGATGATATGCGGTGGAGATTTTATGAGTTACTCCATATCTTTTAAGAACTTTCTTAAGTTGATTATTACAGAAATGAGTACCCCGATCACTTATCAAAGCTTTCGGTGTTCCAAACCTTGCAAAAAGACGTTTTAAAAAGTTGACTACAACTCATGCATCGTTAGTTGGGAGAGCTTGTGCTTCCGCCCATTTAGATACATAATCAATGGCTACGAGTATATATAGATTATTATGAGATTTTGGAAATGGACCCATAAAGTCAATACCCCAAATGTCAAATACTTCACATACTTGGATGACATTTTGTGACATTTCATCACGTTGACTTATTTTTCCGGCCCTTTGACAAGCATCACAGGATTTGCAAAGAAGGTGTGCGTCTTTGTAAATTGTAGGCCAATAGAATCCAGCATCATAAACTTTTCTTGCTGTTAGTTGAGGCCCATAATGCCCTCCTGTTGGTCCTGTGTGACAATGGTTTAATATTTT
This sequence comes from Rutidosis leptorrhynchoides, assembly GCF_046630445.1. Taxonomy (NCBI): domain Eukaryota; kingdom Viridiplantae; phylum Streptophyta; class Magnoliopsida; order Asterales; family Asteraceae; genus Rutidosis; species Rutidosis leptorrhynchoides. The sequence continues at coordinate 597,851,916 of NC_092336.1, read as the reverse complement.
ACTAGCTTCATCTCCAAATACACATCGACGTATTATTTCATCGGGACAACTTTTAAACAGATGTGGATCTTCCCAAAAATAGTGTTTTATATCACTGAAGAATTTCTTTCGTCTTTGGTACGATAATCCTTTTTCAAGGAATCCACAAACCAAGTAGTTTGCATAGTCTGCAAACCATGGTATTTCTTTATAATCTATCTTCAATAGATATTCATCAGGAAAGTTGTCTTTTATGGCTGATTCATTTAGAACTTCTAATTCAGGATTTTCAAGACGAGAAAGATGATCAGCGGCGAGATTTTCTGCTCCTCTTTTATCTTAGATTTCAATATCAAATTCTTGTAAGAGTAAGATCCAACGGATTAATCTTGGTTTAGCATCTTGTTTCGAAAATAGGTATCTAAGAGCAGAATGGTCGGTATAGACCACTGTTTTTGCTAGAACGAGATATGATCGAAATTTGTCAAAAGCAAAGACAATAGCAAGGAGTTCTTTTTCAGTAGTTGTATAGTTCGTTTGTGCTCCTTGTAACGTCTTACTAGCATAATATATAGGTTGAAATCGTTTTTCAATCCTTTGTCCTAAAACGGCTCCCATTGCAAAATCACTTGCATCGCACATTAGTTCAAATGGTAGATTCCAATTTGGTGTTATCATGATCGGCGCGTTAGTGAGTTTTTCTTTAAGAATATTAAAAGATTTGATACACTCATCTGAAAAGATGAATGGAGCATCCTTTTCTAGGAGTTTATTCATAGGAGTGGCAATTTTAGAAAAATCTTTTATGAAACGTCGGTAAAAACCGGCATGCCCTAGAAAACTCTTAATTCCTCTAACATTGGTGGGATGTGGAAGTTTAGCAATTACATCTACTTTAGCTCTATCCACTTCAATTCCTTCTTTTGAAATTTTATGTCCAAGAACGATGCCTTTTTTAACCATGAAATGGCATTTCTCCCAATTAAGTACTAGATTTGATTATTCGTATCTAATAAGCATTCGTTCAAGATTAACTAGACATGATTCAAATGTATCACCGAAGACTGAAAAGTCATCCATGAAAACTTCCATGCATTCTTCTATCATGTCATGAAAAATCGCCATCATACACCTTTGAAAGGTTGCAGGGGCGTTACAAAGTCCAAATGGCATGCGTTTGTAAGCAAAAGTACCATAAGGGCACGTGAATGTGGTTTTCTCTTGGTCCTCGGGTGCTATTGGAATTTGAAAATATCCGGAAAATCCATCTAGAAAACAATAGTAACTATTTCCGGCTAATCTTTCCAACATTTGATCTATGAAAGGTAAGGGAAAGTGATCTTTTCTGGTGGCGTCATTTAATTTTCTATAATCAATACACACACGCCATCCTGTTACAGTCCTAGTAGGAATAAGCTCATTTTTCTCATTTGTAATGACAGTCATGCCACCCTTCTTAGGTACGCATTGAACTGGGCTTACCCATGGACTATCAGAGATTGGATAAATTAGACCTGCATCTAGTAGTTTAATAATCTCTTTCTTAACTACATCTTGCATATTAGGATTTAGTCTTCGTTGGCGTTGCACATACGTTTTATGACCTTCTTCCATAAGGATTTTATGTGTGCAATACGAAGGACTTATTCCTTTAATATCATGAATCTTCCATGCAATGGCTGGTTTATGAGCTTTCAACACAGAAATTAGTTGTGATTTCTCATTTTCAGTAAGAGAAGACGATATTATTACAGGTAATTCAGATTCACCATGTAAATAAGCGTATTCCAAATGGTTTGGAAGTTGCTTTAACTCTAATTTCGGAGGTTCTTCTATCGATGATTTGTATCGATATCTGTCTTCTTCTTTTAGCATTTGAATTTCTTCTGTTGTTGGTTCATATCCATTAGCTATAAGTGTAGCTAACATTTCAGCTTCATCAATTGGTTCATTACCTTCTCCTAAAGAACATTCTCCTGTTCCTTGTAATTCTGGAAATTCTTCTAATAATTCTGCATGTGCATCTATAGTTTGAATATAATAACATGTATCATCTGCAGATTGTGGTTGTTGCATTGCTCTATCAACTGAAAAGGTAACACTCTCATCCTCTATACTTAGGGTCAGTTTCTTACCGAACACGTCTATCATTGCTTTAGCCGTGTTTAAGAATGGTCTTCCTAATATGAGAGGAACTTGAGAATCTTCTTCCATGTCCAGAACAACAAAATCTACTGGAAATACTAAAGTACCAACTTTAACTAGCATGTTCTCCATTATCCCTCTAGGATATTTTATTGATCTATCGGCTAGTTGTATGCTTATTCTGGTTGGTTTTAATTCTCCAAGGTCTAGTTTAGCGTATAGAGAATACGGCATTAGATTTATACTAGCACCTAAGTCTGCCAATGCTTCTATTGAACTAAGACTACCCAGAAAACATGGAATTGTGAAACTTCCTGGATCAGATAGTTTTTCTGGTATCTTATTCAACAGCACTGCTGAACAATTAGCATTCATAGTAACAGCCGAGAGTTCTTCCATTTTCTTTCTATTTGAGATTAGATCTTTCAAGAATTTAGCATATCTAGGCATTCCTGAAATCACATCAATGAAAGGAAGATTTACATTTATCTGTTTAAACATATCCAAGAATTTGGATTACTCGACTTCAAGTTTCTCTTTCTTCATTTTACTCGGGTAAGGAAGTGGTGGTTGGTATGGTTTAACATAAGGTTTAGCCTTAGCTGTGTTATCTTCATTAACCTTTTCAACTACCGGTTCTTTTTCCTTATCTTGATCAGGTTGTGGTTCTTGTGGAGTAGGAATGGCTTCATCAGAAGTTACAGGTATTTCAGGTGGTTTAAGTGTTGTACCACTTCTTGTGGTAATGGCTTTAGCTGTTTCATTCCGGGGTTTAGCATTTGTATCACTAAGTAGACTTCCCGGTTTTCTTTCACCTATTAACCTTGCTAGGTTACTTACTTCTTGTTCCAGATTTTGAATAGAAGCTTGTTGATTTCTAAATGCTTGAGCATTTTGTTCATTGGTTTGTTTCTGAGATGTGAAAAACTGCGTTTGAGTTTCAACTAGCTTTGTCATCATATATTCTAAATTCGGCTTTTTATCATCGCTTTGTTGTGGTGGTTTGTTTTGAAAATTCGGTCTTTGCTGATTGTAATTATTATTAGATACTTGTTGATTGCTAGGACCTTGTTGGTTGTTGTATGGAATATTTCGGTTATAATTCTGGTTTTGATTGTAAATCGGTCTTGGCGGTTGATAATTATTCTGATAATTATTTCCAGGCCTTTGGTTTATGTATGAAATATTCTCTCTTTGTTCCATTGTTAATTCAATACTGAGACAATCTTTTGTCAAATGTGGTCCTCCACACTGCTCACAACTAATTCGTATTGAGTGAATATCTTTAGTCATCTTTTCCATTCGTCTCTCCACAGCATCTATCTTTGCGGAAATGGAATCTAAGTCATGGCTAGAATCGGCTCTAGCTGCTTTAGATGATCTAACGATATCTTTTTCTTGGTGCCACTCATGTGAGTGGGAAGCAGTGTTATCAATAATTTTGTAAGCATCAGTTTCGGTTTTCTTCATAATACAACCACCAGCTGCTATATCTATGTCTTTTCTTGTAGTGATGTCGCATCCTTGGTAGAATATTTGTACTATTTGACAGGTGTCTAAACCATGTTGCGGACATCCTCTTAATAACTTTCCATATCTTGTCCACGCCTCATATAGAGTTTCATTTGGCTTCTGTGTGAACGTGACAATTTCTGCTTGAAGTCTTACGGCTTTAGATGCAGGAAAGAATTGTTTAAGAAATTTGTCAACTAAAACATCCCATGTATCAATCGCCCCTTCAGGTAACAATTCCAACCAATCTTTGGCTTCTCCCTTTAAAGTCCAGGGAAATAACATGAGATATATCTGTTCATCCTCCACTTCTCGGATTTTAAATAGTGTGCAGATCCTATTAAAGGTACGTAGATGTTCATTTGGATCTTCCTTCGGCGCACCACTAAATTGGCATTGATTAGTCACCATGTGTAGAATTTGTCCTTTGATTTCATAATCTGGCGCATTAATGTCTGGATGAGTAATTGCGTGACCTTGGCCAGTGCGTTTAGCTCTCATTCGGTCTTCCATACTTAAAGGTTCCAGATTCTCCATAATTGAATTTGTTGAATCGGAATCACTAGAGGATTCTGATTTAATGGTTCGTTCCTCAATAATCTCTGTTTGAATGATTGGTGGTTCCGGGGGAAAGTTTAGTGGTTCAGGATCTATGAACCGTTCCTGAATATTCTCCGGATTCTCAATTGTGAGGTTGGGTTCAAAAAATGGATTATCAGAAATTTGAACTGAAGTACTTGGTCGACTGGATGACGATTCTAAAGAAAAATCAACGGCGGTTATATTTGCTAAATGTCTTGATCTAGTTACAGGTGGTGAACGTACAAAAGGTGGTGAACGTCTTGCTCGGTGCATTCACTGAATATCCTATTAGTTTTTAAAAGGAAAGAAAAATTATAATAAGTTATCCAATCAATAGACTTTTCTGATTTTGCCCACGTTTTGAATAGCCAAAAGATGCAGCAGAGGGGCAGGATTCGTTTGGTCTCAATATAATTGAGGACTGTTTGGCTCCAATAACCCGGTCCACGTACAAATCCAACTATTACTACGAACCAGAAAATTTTGATGTCTATTAATTTAACCACTTAAAATAAATTTTCGTAATTTTAAGAAATTTAGATAAGAAGTAGAATAAAAATCTATGTCCTAAAACTAGAATAGCGAGAAATAAGAAAGAAAAAGAGTTCGTCGGAAAAAGGTTGAAAAAGAAAAATGGTTGAAAAATAAAAGGTGACGAAAAAAAATAAAAGAAACTTATAAAAACTTAAAAATACTTGACTAACCTAACCTTATTACTACAACTAACTTAAAATTATAATTGCAAATTGAGATTACTAATTGGAATGATAATTGATACATAGGTAAAAGTCGTCTAAAAATATTAAAGCTTACAAGAAAAACTAAATCCCAAATGGAATTAACTTAAAAAGAAACTAAAACTTAAAAAGGCGTTGCAAAATTCTAAAGTACCTAAATCTTAGTCTAGAGAAAAAGTACTTAAGGAATTCTACGGCAAAGACTAAAAATCTAGGAGTAAAAATGACTATGGCAAAAACTAAGTTTAAAATTAAATATGAGCGAAAAATACAAATATTATGCTAAAACGATTAAAAAGGGACAAAATATAAAAATATACAAACAGTTGTAAAAAGTACAATTTTTATAAAAATATTATTTTTATATTATTTATTTATTAAAACTATTAATTTTACAATTTAATAAAACTAATTTAACTAAAGTATATAAATTAAATAAAAAGTAAAAGTAATTATAATAATAATAATTAGTTAGGGTTATAATAATAATAATTAATAATTACCCGTAATTAATGCTGAATTAGGGCTTCTGTCGGCGTGTCAGGTTATCTCCGCGAGTCGCGGTATTTAAAGCATCAAACCCCGCGAGTCGCGGGGTTCAGAATTTCAACTGACAGGTTTAATCTTCGACGCGTTTTTCTTTATTTATTTATTTTTTTTTTCTGTTTTCTGTTTTTATATAAATAAAAGATATTTAAATAAAACTTATATTTTTATAAGCTAAAATAAAAATAAAGAAACTTATAAAACTTAAATATTTAACAAAATCTTAAAAATACTTATATTTTTGTTTTTCTTTTTATATTTTTGAATAATTAAAACGTATTTTTACAAAAACGAATTTTAATAAAAGTTAACTAAAAATCTTTTTTTTTTTATATTAGCGTTGCGCTTCCGGCTTTTAAGAGAGTCCCCGGCAGCGGCGCCAAAAATACTTGATGTGGTAGCGGAGTGGTATAAAATAGTTATTTATTTTAGCAGAAAATACTATTAAATACGATACAATTTTACACAAAATATTTATTTATTTAGAGAACGGATATACTTAAACCTTGCTACAACACTTATAGGCAGTGTACCTAATCGTACAGTAGTGTAGTTTTTAGTAAGTCCGGTTCGTTCCACAGGGAATCTTTTTAAACAAAGCTTAACGCTATATTAGTTTACTTTTATAAAAATACAAATATATATATATAAGTAATATTATTATTATAAAGGGGGGTTTTTTTTACCGTTTAATGACCGGTTTGTCGATTTTAAAACTTTAGTCGCAGTTAAAACTAAATGTAAAATATTAAAAATGAATACAAGACTTAATTTAAAGCATAAAGTAAATAACGATAATGAAATTGCGAATAATAAAAGTGCGATAAAATAAACTTGCGATAATTAAAAAGTACGATAATTAAAAGTGCAATTAAATACAATAATAATAAAAATGCGATAATTAGAAATGCAATTAAATATAAAATAAAGGAAATTAAATATGAAATAAAAGAATTATGCTTATTTAAACTTCCGTAATCATGATGTTTGACGTGTTGATTTTAGTTTTATGCCCATGGGTTAATTGTCCTTTGTCCTGGATTATTTAATATGTCCGTCTGGTTTTTGTCCATAACAGTCCATCAGTCATAAATATAAAGTGCGAGTGTCCTCGTCAAATTATTCTTATACCCGAAGTTAAATATTCCAACTAATTGGGGACTTAAACTGTAACAAGATTTTAATACTTTGTTTAATAATTACACCAGGATGTCGACTGAGTGTAACCCAAGGTTTTAATATTTTGTTATCAATTATACCAAGTGTCCTTGTACATAATTTCACCCCTGTTTTAATTATTCTAGTGGCTATTAATCCATTCCCATGTCCGGTTAGATGAACGATTATTCGTACATATAAATACCCCGCCCATCGTGTCCGATTGAGTGTATATGGTAATTTATAGGGATGCCCAATTGTAAATCTTTATATTAACATTAACAAACTATCATTTAGTTAAACAAATATAAAGCCCATTAATAGCCCATAGTCTAATTTCCACAAGTGTCGTTCTTTTGTCCAAACCCCAATTATGGTACAAAGCCCAATTACCCAATTTTAGTAATTAGCCCAACATCATGATTACTTCGTTTTAAATAAGCATAATAATAACTTAGCTACGAGACATTAATGTAAAAAGGTTGAACATAACTTACAATGATTAAAAATAGCATAGCGTTACACGGACAGAATTTCGACTTACACCCTTACAACATTCGCTAACATACCCTTATTATTAGAATTATAATTAAAATTAAAATATAAATTATAAATATATATATATATATTTTACGTATGAGGAGAAGAAGAAAAAGATGGATGATTACGATCAGAATGCGCGAGCTTTATAGGGATTTTCTGAAATTGGGGCTCCGCGACTCGCGGCCTTTTTGGCCTTCAAACTCCGCGAGTCGCGGAGTTTGAAATTACAGCTCAGATACTTTGGAGTCTTTCTTGCCGACGGATTTATAAATATATATAATATATTAAATAATTATAAGAATTATTTAAATATTATATTATATTTATGTGCATAGTTGATTTGTAATTTTTAGTCCGTTGCGTCGAGCGTTGAGAGTTGACTCATGTCCCGGTTCCGGATTTTCGAACGTCCTTGCGTACAATTTAATATCTTGTACTTTGCGTTTTGAATCTTGTACTCTTGTAATTTCGAGACGTTTCTTATCAATAATTGGAACCTTTTTGATTGTCTTTTGTACTTTTGAGCTTTTTGATCGTTTGCGTCTTCAATTCATCGAATCTGTCTTTTGTCTTCACCTTTTATTATTTAAACGAATATCACTTGTAAATAGAACAATTGCAACTAAAAGCTTGTCTTTCTTGAGGAATAATGCTATGAATTATATGTTCGTTTTTAGCATTATCACCAGTCCTCTTACACTTTTCACATACCACGTTGCAGTACCCAGTATGATGCTTATAGCATCTCTTACACTGCAGGAGACTACCCTTGTAGTTAGGGTTCGCGCTAGGGTTCGGGTTGGGGTTCCTCCAGTCGTTGTTTCCCTTGAAAATCTCATGCCTCTTAGCTGGGTTTTGATCAAAGACCTTTCCTTTGTTGCCTTCCCACTTACGCTTCTCGTTACTAACTCCTGATTCTGATTTCGCTTTCTCTGGTTCCTTGCGGGCGATCTGGTTCATCAGGGTGTGCACCATGCGCATAGCTTCCGGGACATCTGCCGGTTTCGAAGAGGTGACATTTCCCTGAATGGTCTTAGGAAGTCCCCACAAATACCGTTCCATTTGTTTAAATTCAGGGGTAACCATCGTGGGGCACATCAAAGCTAACTCCAAGTACCTGCGGTTATAGCCATCAAGATCAGTCCCTACAACTTTCAGTTCCCAAAACTCCGCTTCCATCTTCTGAATTTCAGTCCTGAGGCAGTACTCCTCGATCATAGCACTTTTAAACTCCTCCCATGGTGTAGCATAAGCCTCGTCAATTCCCTTAGCCTGAGCAAGTGTGTTCCACCAGGTTAAAGCGCCGTCCGATAACGTACAGGAGGCGTACTTAGTTTTGTTCACTTCTGAGCAGTTACTCACACGGAATACAGCTTTCAACTTCTCAAACCACCTCGTTAATCCAACTGGCCCCTCAGTACCACTGAAATTGTGGGGCTTGCAGCTCTGAAATTCCTTATTGGTGCACCCGTTCTGAATGTTCTGGTTAGCCGATGGAGCTTGGGGGTTGACATTCACCATTGATGCGGCTACTCGAGCAGTTATCATTTCCTCAATCTGTGCCGCTATGGGCGTCTCCCTTGGAACTCTCCCGTTTACCATTGCTCTTATAATCAAAATTTCGACTTAAGTCAAAATCCAGCATTCAATAATTAATAATATTATGGCATATGGTAACCGATATGGAATCAACACAACACATAGTAATTAAGTAACGCAAACTAGATACAGATACCACAAAATCATCATACAGTAGCGTAAATAGAACACCGTGCAAAAATCAAACAACATTAAGTTCTATTCATTAATGAGAAAGTTGCATACATCCGCATAAGGTTCGCACAATACATGAGTAAAACATGAAACTACCAACGGGATTACATAATGAAATCTAATACAATAGCCCTATGGTGATGGTGGGTAAATGATGTTCATCAGGTGGGTCATCTGGTCCTCGAGCTCAATCACCCGAGCATGAAGGGTATGCACTTCCCTCGTCAGCTCCTCGACGGTGGGAGATGTTGGTGGGGCAGGTGGCGCAGGTAGTGCCGGTGGTGCAGATGGCATCGGTGGTGCAGACGATGCAGTGCCAGAAGTAGAAGGCGCATAACGAGCGGCCTTATGCACGAATGGATCAGCAGGATATGGTACAATCCGCTTACGGGCGGTAACCCTAACCAACTATCCACGTGCATCCACTAACGATCATCCTCCGAATCCTCCTCGCTGGTGTCATCTGATGATGAATAGTCTGAATCATCTGAAGGTGGATCTGCCTGGCCGGTGGTCATAAGTCGATATCTGCTAGGTGGGATCGGCACGACACGTCCATCAGTAAGGCGTCTAGCCCAATGTCCATGATCATTACGGAAAGGACCGTCCCCATTTTCCCCAAGAATCACAGTACCACCAGAATGGTGCTGTGGCCTCGGGAGTCTAGGGCTGGGTGGAGCTGAAATCTCCGCGGGATCCTCGTCTCCGTCTGAGACGTCCATAAGGTCCAGCATGAGTCCACAGAAAGGTGAATAGCCAGTAGCATGCAATTGAAAGCAGATAGTAGCATGCAGTAGCGAGAATAAGCAGTAGCATACAGCAAGTACTCATAGTAGTAAGGTAAGAAGTAGCATGCAGTAAGTTCAGCAGAAAGAGGTAAACAAGTAAGTTGTAGATTAGTCCTATTAGCGAATCCTACTTGGCTCGGTCAAGACTCACTAATGCAACCTAATTCCCTACAACCAATGCTCTGGTACCAAATGTGATGCCCCGTATAAAATTAACGTGTACGAATCATCAACAACAGGATCATTCCAAGGTCAAACACTATATGCTGTTTTAAAATATGTTTGCATTCATAAAAAGGGGTAACGTCTTTACCGACGTCAAATGTTTTACAAACGATAGTGTGCTTCTACAAATAGAAAGAAATAACATAAGTACGAGACTCAAAGGTCATTACAAATTCATTGTTCAAAAGTAACATAGTTCGTGAATGCAAAGTAAAAGTTTCATGCTGAGACATCTCTAAACAAAAGCAGCGGGAGTCTACACAGCAAGTCTAACAGCGAGACTAATACAGCGGAAGCATCAAACATCTAAGCACCTGAGAAATAACATGCTTAAAAGTCAACACGAATGTTGGTGAGCTATAGTTTAATTGTAACAATAATGTAATGTAGGCCACGAGATTTCGTATTCAAAATAGTATGAAAAGTATATGCTTAACCGTGGGCACTTGGTAATTAACTTAACGTAAATATCACCCCCTAAAGTATACTTGGTGAGTGCGTAAGTCTATGAAGTATTAAACACTCGGTAAATGCTAGCGCGACTAGCCCGAGTGGGGATGTGAAACCCTATGGATCCATATCTAAGATTCGCGTTCATGGTTAGGAAACCAATGATTAAACGTTACCGAGCTAAGGGGAAAGTTTATGCCGTTGTATAACCCACATATAATAAAGTTTAAGTACTCGTGCCTAGTAAGTAAAACATAAAAAGTGCATGTATTCTCAGTCCCAAAAATAGTTGAAGTAAAAAGGGATGCTATAACTCACAGTGAATAAGCAGTAAAAGTTGATACGAAATAAGTAAACAAGTAGTTGGTCCGAAAGGTCCACAACTATAACAACCCAGAAATTTTCGATAAAATTTAAACCTAACTTTTATGAAATACCGACGATTCACGAACAATTATAACATATTAGTATTATTATTAATGTTGTTTTAAACCATATTATCACTTACAATCATTATTATTATTATCAGTATTATTAATATTATTGTAATTATTATAATAATTATTATTATTATTACTAACATCATTATAAGTAGTATTATTAATATCATTATTTGTTTACTAATATCATTATTAATATTATTAGTATTGTCATTATTACTAAAACTATTAAAATTATTATAAATATCATTATTATTATCAACATTATTTTTGATAATTAGCATTATTTTTGTTATTACTAGTGTTATTATTATTTTTATTATTATTAATAATATTAAAAGCATTATTATATTTAAATATATTTATATTTATTATTAATTAAATATAAATATAAAAATTAGATAATGGATAAATTAGATAAATCTGCCTTTCATTTTTTTTATCGTGAGATCTGCTTTTCTTATCTTTTTTATATATACTTTTATAAAAAAATACAGATAATAGAATTAGGTACTAGGTAATCTATTTATTTTTTTTATATAACGTGATTAACTTTTAAATTTTTTATTTTATCACAATCTGCATTATTCAACTTAAAATCTACTTTTGATTTTTAAAATGGATCGTGATTTCTGCATTATTGATCTGAATCTGTTTTAATTTTTTTTTTATGATCGTGGTATATTTTTTTGGGTTCTTTTCATATATCATCGTGAAATCCAGGTCGACCATAACTACTACACCACAACTTTGATAGATTATTGTAACTGCACTTAATCAACCATTTGCACTATAAAAACTCTATTGCTAATCGAGAATTGGAACAGAAAAACAAATTTAAATTAAAAAAAACAGTCCCTGCTCTATTCGTGTTCTTATTTTTTTAAAAAGATCGAATTCGAATTTAATTCCAAAATCTAGAAATGCAGTGTTGTGAGGAATCACCCACTCGAACTATTTGCAAAGTTTCAGAAACCAATTCCTTGAATTGAATTTGAATTTACGAGTCAAACTTAAATTTCAAAAAGTCAACCGTTTTGTTCATAGCGAAATTCGTAATCGTGTTGCAGTTTTTGGTTCAATTGATGATTGAGAAACATTCTAGGAGTGATTTGAAACACATTTCGTATTATAATCTTTATGAGTCAATAATGACATTTTTCTGGTTCGCAAACCAATGCATAAAGGTATAAGGCACATAGGTATGTGATATAACAAGGAGGTTATATACGTATGAGTATGAGTAGTAACAATTATAGAAATTTCAAAATCAGGGATGACATTTCATGTAATACATACGTAATACACAAAACCAGGATAGATGATATAGGAATGTCAAGAATTTCAGAAATCATGAGTGACATCCCTTGGTTCCCTTAACCAAGGTGGTCCTATAAAGATAACTCGCGTGAGTTATAGAATGTTTTGAATCACAATGGGAGTTCCTCCCGGAGTGACATAATAAAAAATATGTATATGTATAATGCAAGTAATAATATTTTAAAGCTATAGGTCAGGCTGTAGACTAGACTTTAATGCACCCTATAAATCTGGGTTATCCATGAGAATTTCAGCCAACATGGCCTAGATGGCCCACTCATCAAAATTTGATTTTATAAATTGGCCCGAACAATTAAACGAGTGCGATCCGAGAAAAATACCGCTACCTAAATTAAATACACGAGAAGAATAATAATTCAAGAAATAAAACATAGGAATATTTTATTAACTCATACGACATCGGAATATCGTATTAAAATAATTCGGATTTGGAAATCTCGAAAGTCTAATCGTTGGTTTGGAAACCGAGATGATTCATCGAATAAAAACATTATACGTAGGAACGTACAAACACATAGTCACACCTTTTTATTTAATAAATAATATAGGAATATTAGAATATAATTTAGTCATATAAAATGACTTCATAAAACCTTTCAAAATTTTGAGACTCATAATAACAAGTTTGCTTATCGAGTCGAAAGCATTCAATCATATAGAGAATTGACTTAAAAATAAGTTGAAATTTTCCGGAAAGAAATGATAAGTAAAATTTAAAATAAACACGTACGGTCAAAGTTCAGACTCACTAATGCATCCTAACAACTACCGGTTAGACACACTAATGCAAATTCTGGTTCACTAAGAACAATGCTCTGATACCAACTGTAATACCCCGTCAAAATCCATTAACGGTGATGTTAACTCTGGTCCCAGTGCTTGGCTTGACTTCTATGTAACAACAAAGTTATACAGCGGAAGCAAAAAGTACCTGAAAATAAACATGCTTAAAAAGTCAACACTAGGTTGAGTGAGTTCATAGGTTTGTCATAATTAATGATTTTGATAATAGTAATAGATCACAAGATTTCAGTTTCCATAAATATCCTTACACTGCAGTGTAATAAAAAGATTCTACAACCATGGGCACCTGTAACAGCCTTAACGATAATAATATAATAATGAATACCCCTGATGTCTATAGAGCACTGAATCAAGTGCGAAAAATACCCTCGAAGTACTAAACATCCGTTGACTGCTAGCTCGACTAGCCCGGATGGGGTTGTCAAACCCGATAGATCTATCAATCGGATTCGACCCTCGAAGTACTAAACATCCGTTGACTGCTAGTGCGACTAGCCCGGATGGGGTTGTCAAACCCGATAGATCTTTCAATAGGATTCGCGCCTACGGTACAGAGACCAATAGATTAAGTTACCAAGCTAAGGGAATATGTGTGATTCTAACCCACGTATAATTAAGTTTAATACTTATATTTATTTTGTATAACAGATATAAAATAGTGCATGTATTCTCAGCCCAAAAATATATATAAAAAGGGAGCTATGAAAACTCACAATACTGTATTTCATATTTCGTAGTAATTATGCTTATGACGACACTGAACAAGTGCAGAGTTGTCCTCGGATTCACGAACCTATATCAAGTATATATATTAACACATATACTCGTAATCGAATAAGTTTATATATGTTATTTCAATTGTTATATATTTCCGTAGTTATATTAATATATATATATATATATATATATATATATATATATATATATATATATATATATATATATATATATATATATATATATATATATATATGTTTGATTGGTATTATATTAAAAATACCTACTTTGTTATATATGAATATTTATATAAAAATGTTAATATGTTTGTTATATAATTATATGAAATATAATTGTAGTATATGAAATAAGTGTATTCAATGTACAAAATATTTATCTGTGAAAGTAATAATTTTTGATAATAATGATTTACTTTTGTCTGAAATTTCCCGATTGTTATAGTACCTACCCGTTAAAAGAAATTTCGTCCCGAAATTTAGTTGTTGCCATCAATCGGCGTTATTCGTACATAGACGAGGATATTTACGTTTTATTTGGTCTTCACGTTCCAAGGTATACTCGGGGCCTTTCGTGAATTCCAACGGATAGAATATTTTTTTGTTTCAAGCGCTTAAATCATACGAACCATAAATTCTACAGGTTCTTCGATGAAGTGCTTTTTATCATTAATCCGGAGATTATCTAAAGGATTAACAAGAGTGTCATTTGACTGGGTTATCCTCAAAAGGGATGATGGTGCTATACGAGCATTTCAGTAAACTGAACACATGAAATGTGTTATGAATAGTATTGAGCTCATTTAAAACCTTGAGCATTTATGCCACAATATTAGGGCAGACAAATAGAGAGGAGATCGTGAAAATCACAGTCATGAAATTTGATAGAGATCTTCATTGTTTACAACAAGAATATTTTAATGATGAATATAAGTTGAAAAATAAAGTTTTATCACTATTGAATAATATGGATAAAACGATTTGATTATAGGAAGAGTATAAACAAAGCTATCGTAAAAGAGTGAATGAGAAAATTAAATGTTCGCCTTAACTTTTGACGTAATCACGATTGATTTCCGGAATTCAAGGAATTAAAGAAAATTTTCGTAATCTATAAGATTTGATTCTCCGGTAATTACGGAAATTAGGATTTCTTTGATTAAATGCAGTAAATTGTCTCGATTGCTGTGTCTGGAATTTCGCTATTAATTAGCTTCTTCCGTTCCATCTTCCGTTCCATTATCTTTACCACTTCTATATTTTCTTTCTCAATTCAAACTTCCAAAAGATTAAGGAAATGCTTAATCAAGTTCTGATCCTTGCTATTATTTTGACCATATTGTAGCGACCCCGACAAATCGTCAAGTGACGGCGTCGGCTACGTGGGTCCCATTACCTGATTATAAGTCTTTAAGATAACGTTTGACCAAAATATGTCGCCTTCATTTCAAAATAAAGATTGTTTCAAAGTTTACAAGAATTGTTCAACCAAAAGTTAAGTTACAACGTTATAAGTACGATTGAAATCTAGGCGACACAGTTTAAAGTAAAGTCAAAAGACGCTCCATGAAAAGCATGTATACTCGACATCCAATGCAAGTATCAAATAATGAGCGGAAGCATGTATCACATATCGTGCAAGACCTGAGAAAAACATGTAGAAAACTGTCAACGAAAAACGTTGGTGAGATCATAAATGTATTTGTAAAAGTATATTTTGAATCACAAGGTTTAGTATCAAGGCGTATACATCTCTAAAGATGTGTTTGTAAACCACAAGATTTAGTATAAAGTGAATATCAAGCGTATACATCCCAAAAGATGTTGTCTGTATCACGAGCACCCAATTACCAAAACTTAACTGAATCTTCCCTCTGAATTTTGAATATAGTGTTAGAACATACACTATGCACGTTGAAATTATATTTCATCCACTAACGGTAGCGAACCGTCTGAATGAGGGTTCGTTAAACCCGTATGGCCACACAACATAATCACTCGCTTACACTTACACCCTGCAAGTGGAACTAATGATAATTGGATTGAGGACTTTTGTTCTAACTCGTCTGTATCTTTGTATTCGTATTTGTGTTCAAAGTATAAAAGTATGAAAAGTATATATACATGTGAAATGTATATAAATATGTAATGTATATGTTTCTCAGCCCACGATTTAAAAGAATAAAAGTTGTTGAAAAGGTGGGACTATGATCTCACCTCGAGTGCACGAGTATAAATGTACTTCACAAAGTATACGTGTGCATGAAAGTTGCTGAGCCTTGACCTAAACAAGTAAGTTATATCAATTAACCGGTTACGACACAAGGTCGGGTGAAATGTGTTCAATTAGTCCTATGGCTCGTTACGACTCGATTAAATATAGCATGTGAATCACGTTGCCAAGTTTCATGCGAGAATCAAGTATAAAAGCATGTTAGAAAGGTTGTATAAGTATTTGGTTAAGTTTGATTAAAAGTCAACTTGGTCGGGTCAAAGTCAACAGAAAAGTCAACGGGGTCGGGTTGGGTATCCGACAATTTTTCTAAGTTATATAATCATATATGAGCATGTTGGCCAAGTTTCATGTTAATCGGAGGTCCGTAGCATAGCAAACATTTTTATGTCAAATGACCAAAGTAACAGCCAGTTTTAGTGCATCAGGACGGCGTCCCAATTTCCAGGACGGCGTCCTGATATGAAGAGTGGGACGGCGTCCCAATTGCCAGGACGGCGTCCTGATATAAAGGGTGGGACGGCGTCTAGGAGGTTGGGACGGCGTCCCAAAAGGCTTACAGACCCTGTTTGCAGAAAACACAAGGCACGAGCCAAACTTCAATCAATCCTAGTTTATGATCCGCAAACAATCAAGACATGTATTTTATATCACCGGAAAGCTCTTTCGACAAGGAACACAACTAGATACATTTCCTAAATCAAATTTATCATTTTAGACAACAAAAATCTCGTCGAAAGTTCGTTAAACGTTCCAAAACAAGGTTTCAAGTTCATCAATTGCAATTCAAGTTTCGGGAATCCAATTTATACATATGATATGCCGTTTTGAAGGTAATGAAACATGTAATACAACTAAACACTTACTAACAACATTTCATGGCATTCAAATCATCAAAAGTTCATTTAAAGTCTATCAAACTCTAACGAAAATTCACAAAAATCAATAGTCATGAGTTTGATGTTTCCTTAATCAACCTATACATCAAAACGAAGCTAAAGATACTAGTAACACAATTAAAACATGCACTTTAACAATCTAACAACATTAACTCATCCAAAATCAAGAATTTAGCACACCCATTTCAAATGTTCAAACTAGTTACTCCAAACCACAAATCGAGCAAACAAAACATATATTCATGTTACACACGAGCCATAGACACTAACTAACACAATTTCAAGTATATAAAACGAATTTAGAGAAATTTAGTGTTTTTAGAAATGTTACCCAAAATGGATGAAATTGGTACCAAATCGAAGAGGATGATGAGAGGATCACGAATATGTAATTTGTTTTGAAGTTTGCTTCCCGATCCGAATTTAGATGATGATTCTATGAAGTTGGGGTTTGTGTGTGTTCTTGCTAGAGAGAAAGAGAGAGAGGGAGATGATGGAAATGGTGGAGAAATGGGTTGACTAGTTGACCTAGTCAACTAGTTTGCCCATTTGGCAACTCCGGTCCCTCGAGTTTCAAAGCGGGTGCGGGATTTAACCGATCGAATATTTTTAAAACGCTCGAGTAAACGGGTGATGTCAAAATTAAATAGCGGAAATATAATGAACGTTACTCACGGAAACTATTAATTTAAATACGAAAGATTATGTTTTTAAAAAAAAAGACGGTGTTAAAATTAAATTTAACGGAAAAACGCGGGATGTTACATTATCCACAACTCAAAAGAAATTTCGTCCCGAAATTTAGTTGGAAGTAGTAGTCGATATCTCTTACTCGAGACTTTACGTTGTCAACGTTATGAATAAGTGAAGGCACGTCCTTGAGTGTTCTCATGAATTTGGATAGTTAGGGTATTTCGTTGTATTAAGGTTTGGTTTTTACGACCCCCGGTTTCAACTGGTTTTTCCTATGAAGAGTAGTTTGTCATCGATAGTTGATGTACCTAGCAGGATTGCACGTTCCTGTTCCGCAGGACACGTTTCTATGTTTGTTACACGAAATGTAGGGTAAACGGAAACTTAATTGAGTCGGAAGTTCTAAACGGTAGGAAGCGGTTCCAATACGCCCCAAGGTTTCAAAAGGTTCAATATTGCGAATATAGCCTTTCTCGATTTCCCAAAATGGATTACACCTTTCCAAGGTGCGGTTTCTCAATATTACGCGGTTACACACTGGGATTTGTGAGGTTTTCATCTAAGTTTGGTATAACTCTTTTGGCGACTACGGATCGTCTCGAGCCCTCCTCGGATTTGAATGATTTCAATTGTTGTTTCTTGATGGAGTTCAGATTTCGGTGGTTGATGCTTTGGTTAAATGAACAGGGGTATGACATTAGCGGTCATATAGGGTTTCGGAAAGTGCGGGTGAGCACACGAGTGGTAACTACTGTTGTGCGAGTGATCTACTAAAGGTGACAATACGAGCTTGTGACATGTCTCTCCAAGACGTAAATCGTTCGTTTTCTCGGTTCATCGGTTGTGGGAGATACGCGGTACTCACGTCTAAGCGGGTTCCCAAGGTTCCTTGTAAAATTAGAAGTGAAACGAGTATTTCAATACGGAATAATTGACAAAGATACACCGTGTTGGAATAGAATCTCTTAAGATACGTTTGAACAAGTTAGTTAGTGTTCGAAAAAAATGTTCGTTAGGACTATTCACCCTCGTGGCGAATACTTATGAAATATGAGGAGTTTCTCTATCCATGGAGAAATGTTACAAGGAGTTTCTTTAAACGAAAATGCGAGCGATAAAGATAGGAGTGAAATGAGGACTTAGAATCGGATGAGCTTACATCTCGAGGTTGCCATAACGTGCCTCTAGTTGTCAAAAGTTGAAGTCTGAAAGAGAAACGAGGTAGTACACGTAGTTGTATAGTTCGGGGTTGAATAATAGTTGGCCGATTATCAGAAACACAAGGACGTTAAGTCAAAGAAGAGTGAAGTATCATTGGATTGTGTGTTATCTTAAATTCCAGTAATATCAGACGGTAATGGTGAAATATCAGAGGTATGTAGTGTGGTACGTGATGACGAGAAAATTGATCGGATCCACAATTTAGTATTCGACTTCTTCGTGTAAAATAACGAATTTAACTAGAAATGTTGGTGTGAAGAATCACGCTCAAGGCTCGAACACGGAGAGGTTTAAAGTTTTCCTTAGTGAGTTAACGAGTTTAAAAGTCATGTAACACGAGAAAAGTCAGAAATGAATCTTCGGTAATAACAGACGAGATCTAAGATTTTACGAATACAAGTCTGAGTGGGGAGAGTTTCCTGATTACATGTGGCTTGATTTCGATATTGATTGTAATGCCTTGACCATTAACATTATGGTCTAGAAAATTGGACTTCGTTCAACAGAAATTCTCACTCGGAGAATTTGGTATAAAGTTGCTCTTTTCTCAAAAGTTCGAGCGTAAGATGGTGATGTTGTTCGTTTTCCTTCTTTACTTAAATAAGTTAAGACGTCATCTATAAATATGATAACAGATTTGTCTAGATAAGTTGCATACGTGATTTAGGAGGTTCATGAATACGGACGGAGTCCTAATTAAGTCAAACGGTACTAAGAGAGATTTACAACTAACGTTGCGAGTTCGGAAATGGCTTAGGAGACATCGTCTCACTTAACCCCCAATTGATGATAACCGGAACGGAGGTCGTTTTGGAATACACACGGGATTCATGCAAGAAATCATGAGGTCATGGATGCGAGGGAGAGGGTATCGGTTTCCAACCGAAAATTACTCAGTTCACAATAATCTATACAAGATGATGGGGAAACATTTTTTTTTTTTTTTTTTTTTTTTTTTTTTTTTTTACGAATAGGTTTCGAGCTCCCTAGTTCTATAGGTGTCAAGTCAAAAGTCTTAACGTATATCCTCCAATAAAATTTATAGGCACACAATATTTTTTTTTTTCCGTTGGTCACTTAAATTGCCTAAGTAGTGTCTAGGGGAAAAAGTGGAATGTAAAGAGCACGAGTCAAAGACTTGGTTAATAAACATCTAGTGGTAATCGAATCGAATAAGTATGAAATATACGGTTTGTTGTGAAGAAACGTACCCGTGACTAGTCCATCGTCGTCTCGGGCATCCTAGGTGTCGATGTTGAAAGTTCAACGGCGTGCGTTGGGGTTGATTTTCTTATTTGGGCACGCACTCCTAAAATGTCCCGGTTGGCCACATTAAAAACAAACACCCGTCTTGGGTGCATTGGGCTCCTTTTGAGCGACGGGAGTGGTATTCCTACAATCGTGGGCTACATGGCCACTTCTTTGACACTTCAAGCAAAATGGTTTGCCACATTCGCCTAAATGATGTTTGTAGCACTCGTTACAATACGGTAGGTGTCCGGTATAACCCCTCTTGCCGTCGGAGGTGTAAGGCTTCTTAGCAAAGTTGTTGTTGCTTGATTGAGAGGGTTCCCACTTCCTTTTGTTGCCGCCCGATTTATCCTCGGCCTTAGGTGCCGGAACTACGATTTCGTCAACCGTTTCAATTAGTTGGCGAGCCATGTTCATAGCGGCTTGATGAGTAGTGGGTTTGGATGAAATCACCCCTTGTTTGATGCTTTTTGGAAGACCGAGCATGTAGAGTTCAATCCTTTGAGATTCGGGGTTAACAAGATTAGGACACATCAAGGATAGTTCGGCGAAACGTTGATTATAAGCTTTAAGATCGTTTCTGACCGCTTTCAAAGCTCTTAGTTCTCCCTCAAGCTTTCGGGTTTCTTCGCGCGGAAAATATTCAACAATCATCTTTTCCTTTAGATCGGCCCAAGAGAGGGCATGAGCTTCATCGGTACCCACCGATTGAACATAGGTGTTCCACCATGTTAGAGCAATTCCGGAGAAAGTGTGAGTGGAGTATTTGACCTTGTCTTGGTCCCGACAACCGCTTATGCTAAAGACGGCTTCCGTTTGCTCAAACCATCGGGTGAGCACGACCGGTCCCCCGGTTCCATCAAAAGTGTGAGGTTTGCACCCCATGAAAGCTTTATAGGAGCACCCCTCGTTTGAGTTTCCGGCTCCATTGTTGTTGTTGTTGTGGTTGTTATTATTATTGTTGTTGGATGAGTGACCGGCCATGGCCGCATCTACGGCGGTAGCTATCATCCGTTCGAGAGCTTGTTCGGGAGTTTCATTGCGGCGTACGCGACGAGGAGCCATTGTTCCTTCAAGACACAAGAATATCGTTGGTTAGTATTTTCAACAATACTAACCGGAGTATGGATTAAGGATAGAGAGAAAATTTTCCTTGACTCGCCCTAAATTCTTTATGTCATAATGTCGGAACGTCCATGTGAATCACCGTAATATAATCCCGGAAATTATATTACCCTGATTCTCATGTGCATTTAACATTACTTCATAAAGTCAAGGTGGCGCATCAACAAAATTTATCAACGTAAGATCAAGATCGAATACGAGTTAGATATGATAGAAGAGTTCGAGTATAAATGCACAAATAGTCAAGTAATTCCTACTTCGGTCTATATGCCGGTTGTAGTCTAGATTCACCTATGTACCCTATGACTCGGGGTGGACACAAATGAACTCTAAATCCCTACAACCAAGGCTCTGATACCAACTGTAGCGACCCCGACAAATCGTCAAGTGACGGCGTCGGCTACGTGGGTCCCATTACCTGATTATAAGTCTTTAAGATAACGTTTGACCAAAATATGTCGCCTTCATTTCAAAATAAAGATTGTTTCAAAGTTTACAAGAATTGTTCAACCAAAAGTTAAGTTACAACGTTATAAGTACGATTGAAATCTAGGCGACACAGTTTAAAGTAAAGTCAAAAGACGCTCCATGAAAAGCATGTATACTCGACATCCAATGCAAGTATCAAATAATGAGCGGAAGCATGTATCACATATCGTGCAAGACCTGAGAAAAACATGTAGAAAACTGTCAACGAAAAACGTTGGTGAGATCATAAATGTATTTGTAAAAGTATATTTTGAATCACAAGGTTTAGTATCAAGGCGTATACATCTCTAAAGATGTGTTTGTAAACCACAAGATTTAGTATAAAGTGAATATCAAGCGTATACATCCCAAAAGATGTTGTCTGTATCACGAGCACCCAATTACCAAAACTTAACTGAATCTTCCCTCTGAATTTTGAATATAGTGTTAGAACATACACTATGCACGTTGAAATTATATTTCATCCACTAACGGTAGCGAACCGTCTGAATGAGGGTTCGTTAAACCCGTATGGCCACACAACATAATCACTCGCTTACACTTACACCCTGCAAGTGGAACTAATGATAATTGGATTGAGGACTTTTGTTCTAACTCGTCTGTATCTTTGTATTCGTATTTGTGTTCAAAGTATAAAAGTATGAAAAGTATATATACATGTGAAATGTATATAAATATGTAATGTATATGTTTCTCAGCCCACGATTTAAAAGAATAAAAGTTGTTGAAAAGGTGGGACTATGATCTCACCTCGAGTGCACGAGTATAAATGTACTTCACAAAGTATACGTGTGCATGAAAGTTGCTGAGCCTTGACCTAAACAAGTAAGTTATATCAATTAACTGGTTACGACACAAGGTCGGGTGAAATGTGTTCAATTAGTCCTATGGCTCGTTACGACTCGATTAAATATAGCATGTGAATCACGTTGCCAAGTTTCATGCGAGAATCAAGTATAAAAGCATGTTAGAAAGGTTGTATAAGTATTTGGTTAAGTTTGATTAAAAGTCAACTTGGTCGGGTCAAAGTCAACAGAAAAGTCAACGGGGTCGGGTTGGGTATCCGACAATTTTTCTAAGTTATATAATCATATATGAGCATGTTGGCCAAGTTTCATGTTAATCGGAGGTCCGTAGCATAGCAAACATTTTTATGTCAAATGACCAAAGTAACAGCCAGTTTTAGTGCATCAGGACGGCGTCCCAATTTCCAGGACGGCGTCCTGATATGAAGAGTGGGACGGCGTCCCAATTGCCAGGACGGCGTCCTGATATAAAGGGTGGGACGGCGTCTAGGAGGTTGGGACGGCGTCCCAAAAGGCTTACAGACCCTGTTTGCAGAAAACACAAGGCACGAGCCAAACTTCAATCAATCCTAGTTTATGATCCGCAAACAATCAAGACATGTATTTTATATCACCGGAAAGCTCTTTCGACAAGGAACACAACTAGATACATTTCCTAAATCAAATTTATCATTTTAGACAACAAAAATCTCGTCGAAAGTTCGTTAAACTTTCCAAAACAAGGTTTCAAGTTCATCAATTGCAATTCAAGTTTCGGGAATCCAATTTATACATATGATATGCCGTTTTGAAGGTAATGAAACATGTAATACAACTAAACACTTACTAACAACATTTCATGGCATTCAAATCATCAAAAGTTCATTTAAAGTCTATCAAACTCTAACGAAAATTCACAAAAATCAATAGTCATGAGTTTGATGTTTCCTTAATCAACCTATACATCAAAACGAAGCTAAAGATACTAGTAACACAATTAAAACATGCACTTTAACAATCTAACAACATTAACTCATCCAAAATCAAGAATTTAGCACACCCATTTCAAATGTTCAAACTAGTTACTCCAAACCACAAATCGA
Source organism: Rutidosis leptorrhynchoides (assembly GCF_046630445.1). Classification (NCBI taxonomy): domain Eukaryota; kingdom Viridiplantae; phylum Streptophyta; class Magnoliopsida; order Asterales; family Asteraceae; genus Rutidosis; species Rutidosis leptorrhynchoides. Next base: position 597,828,360 of record NC_092336.1, on the reverse strand, counting down.
GCAAACAAAACATATATTCATGTTACACACGAGCCATAGACACTAACTAACACAATTTCAAGTATATAAAACGAATTTAGAGAAATTTAGTGTTTTTAGAAATGTTACCCAAAATGGATGAAATTGGTACCAAATCGAAGAGGATGATGAGAGGATCACGAATATGTAATTTGTTTTGAAGTTTGCTTCCCGATCCGAATTTAGATGATGATTCTATGAAGTTGGGGTTTGTGTGTGTTCTTGCTAGAGAGAAAGAGAGAGAGGGAGATGATGGAAATGGTGGAGAAATGGGTTGACTAGTTGACCTAGTCAACTAGTTTGCCCATTTGGCAACTCCGGTCCCTCGAGTTTCAAAGCGGGTGCGGGATTTAACCGATCGAATATTTTTAAAACGCTCGAGTAAACGGGTGATGTCAAAATTAAATAGCGGAAATATAATGAACGTTACTCACGGAAACTATTAATTTAAATACGAAAGATTATGTTTTTAAAAAAAAAGACGGTGTTAAAATTAAATTTAACGGAAAAACGCGGGATGTTACACATATATACAGGTATTCTTCTTTTTCATTTACCACCAGAGGAATCTGTTTACTTCTACTATGCTCTTAGTTTTATAGTGTTTTTAGTTCTCCCATGTCTTTATATTGCTATACGCATTGATATACACGGTTTGTAATTTCGGTGTCGTTATCGGGCTTTATATTTTCCCTTATATGTCGAAGCCTCATGCTTTTGTAAAGCAAGTAATGGTCTAGAATTCGTAGGTATGAAGTTTCGAATGAACATAATTAATGTTCTAAGAAAGCAATAGCACGATCTTGATTTATCAAATTACCATATAGAACTATCAAGATTATATGTTCTTGATATGTTTAGAGATTAGGTAGAATGTAAGAGTCGTGTAACATGGCACATGATGATTATAAAGTCTATGAATCATCATCTTCCATTAAAAATTTAGCATGACTTACTGTAACATAATCACGTTGGCCTGACGTCATTATATTATACTAACTCATGCTTCAATTCCCAACACTTCTTCAAAACATTTATAATATAAACTTGAATTTTTCAGAATATAGAAACTGAAACAGTTTCCTTTATGATGTAATAAAGATATCGCAAAGATATAATTAATTGCGGACAAGAATCGTTATGAAGATATCTTCAGAAATATAGAGGATATTTATAACGAAAGATATGATGATATCTTAGAATTTTCTAATATCAAATGATAATGAGGAAAATTCTTCTGTAAGGATTTAAGATAAGTAAGAAGATCTTTTGTAATTTCCTTCAGAAATTGAATCATCTAGATTCTTTGGGTATAGGTTTAATCCTTGTGATTTGTCCACAGCTTCCTTTATGTTTTGCTCAATCCATTTTTTTTCAATACCAGATTTTCTTTTGAGATTTTCCAACACATAATTCTTTATTATCAAGCTTCTGGTCATTAAGACCATCTACAATTTTGTTGTTACCTCTGCATTTAATGCTACCATATCTGAATCATCGATTATCAATCTGAGATGGTTTCAAGAAATTTTATTTTTAGATGATTAAACGCTGATTGTAATCGTCAACGGATCTAATGGTTGACGAATAGGCGTTGTTGATTTCAAAAGTAATGAATGATAATTTCGGTGGTTTGATGTGATAATTCATCTTAGAATATGAATGAATATAATTCATGAATGTAGTGATCTTTAGGAAGATAACATCTGCTAAAGCTTTACTTGGATTCTGATATGTCAAAATCAGAATAGGTAATTGAATTTGTATGAAAATGGTTGTTCTTTAGTGAACGGATACATATATCTTGTGAATGTAAGTAGTATAGTTACTGACTATTGAATCAGAATTAAAGAATGTACAATGTAACATATTAATGTGAGATATAAATATTTCTCGGGTTTTACCTACTTGTTAAAATATTTTCACAATTAACAGTTTGTACAAAAGAATTACAATCTTTTTGAAGATATACGTTCATATATGTATCCTTCAGATATAATATATATTTAATGAGTTAATATAATATTAAACACATTTGATTTGCGGTTGAAATGAGAATAAATAATCTCCAAAACCTTAGAGATTTCATAATTGTAGCAAAATATTTCGCTAATGAAGTTATGAATCAATACTTCATCGTTCATTGATATACTTCGGTATATGGTGTTGATGCTCGTGGAATTCTTGTGAAATTTACAAGGCACGAATGATGTTTTCTAGAAAGTTTCGAGTACATCGAAAATGGAAGTGTAAAATCGAACATGTATTTGAATAATACACTTGGTTTATTATGCAATGGAGTTTAACTAATGATAATTGAATTGATAATTGAATTGAGGCCTTTTTGTTCTAAATCGCACGTGGAATGTTTGTTTTCGTACTTGTGTTCAAAGCATAAAAGTATGATACGTATATGTTTCTCATCCCATGATTTAAAAGTATAAAAGTTGTTGAAAAGATGGGACTATGATCTCACCTCGAGTGCACGAGTATAAAGGTACTTCACAAAGTAAACGGTGCAAGAACGAATGCTAGTCTTGATCTAAACAAGTAGGTCGTATCAATAACGGTAAACACGATTGGTCAAAGATGTTCAATTAGTCCTATGGCTCGTTGCGACTCAATTATATAGCATGTGAATCACGTTGTCAAGTTTCATGCAAGATACAAGTATAAAAGCAAGTTAGAACGATTGCATAAGTATTTGGTTAGGTTTGACTAAAAGTCAAACTTGGTCAAAGTAAAAGTCAACGGGGTAGGGTTTCCAACCATTCCACATAAAAACCTAGTCATGTATAAGCATGTTGACAAAATTTCATGCTAAACGGAGTTGCGAGTAAGCGGGGATGAATTTGTGAAAAACAAAACACAAGTGATTTGGGTCTGGGGAAGTGCGCGGTGCGCGCAGGGGTGCGCGGCGCGCATTACAGCGTGGAATCAGGTCAGGTACCATTACAGGGGTTAAGCATCTGTACCTTCACAATTGCGTGGCGCGCTCAAGATTGCACGGCGCGCTTTACTACACGAAAAATGTTGTTTGCTGAATTTTTTTAAGTCTCGAACCAAACTTCATACAAACATAACTCATGAACCAAAAACATTCAAAACGCATGCCATACATCGTTGGAAAGGTAATTTAACGAGGAACACAACTAAGCACATATCAGTAATCAAATTCATCATTTTCAGTAACCAAAACTGTGACGCCCCGTACAAAATTAACGTGTACGGATCATCAACAACATGATCATTACAAGGTCAAACACTATATGCTGTTTTAAAATAAGTTTGCATTCGTAAGAAAGGGTGACGTCATAACCGACGTCATAAGTTTTACAAATGAAAGTAGGCTTCTATGAATAGAAGCAATTAACATAAGTACGAGATCCAATGGTCATTACAAATTCATTGTTTCAAAAGTAACATAGTTTGTGAATGCAAGGTAATCGTTTCATGCAAAGACATCTCTAACAAAAGCATCGGGAGTCTACACAGCAAGACAACTACAGCGGAAGCATCAAACCTCTAAGAACCTGAGAAAACATGCTTAAAAACGTTAACCCGAATGTTGGTGAGCTATAGTTTAAGTATAACAGTAATGTAAGGTAGGCCACGATATTTCAGTATTTCAAAACAGTATGAAAAGTATATGTTCAACCGTGGGCACTTGGTAACTAACTTAACGTAATATCACCCCCTAAAAGTATACTTGGCGAGTGCGTAAGTTTACGAAGTATTAAACACCCGTTAAATGCTAGCGCTACTAGCCCGAGTGGGGATGTCAAACCCTATGGATCCATATCTAAGATTCGCGTTCATCGGTTCAAAGACCAATGACTAAATGTTACCGAGCTAAGGGGAAAGTTTATGCCGTTGTATAACCCACACATATATAAAGTTTAAGTACTCGTGCCTAGTATGTAAAACGTAAAACGCGCACGTATTCTCAGTTCCCAAAATAGTTAAAGTAAAAAGGGATGCTATAACTCACAGTGAAAAGTAGTAATGTCGGTACGAGATAAGTAAGCAAGTAGTTGGTCCGAAAGGTCCTCAACCTAAGTCAAAAGTTACTAAGTCAATAAATCATTCCCAAAGGTTTAAAAGTATGTAAATTAGGTCTTAAGTATCATCATCATCAACAACATAAGTAAAAAGTAAAGTAAGTTTTCAATCAAGAATAGAGATCGAAACAAAGGCTGACTTCTTTCAGCTGTCACGACCTCTATACAAATTGAAAATATGCATAGTCAGTGGCCATGGCTCCGTATGTAAGTCCTCCAACCACTGACCAATTTTCAGAACCAAACTCGTCTTCGTTTCACCGTGGCAACGGTTTAAGTGCGAGTAGGTCAGAAATTTCAGCACAACGTTACAAAGACGTAGTGACTTTCGGAAGGCTATAAATCCTAAACCGTATATCGGATTAAGACGAGTCTTAAACAAAAAGTCATCTAATCGAACCGAACTATCTGGAGATCAACTTTTTCAGTAGCCCAGGTGACTGATAAGATCCAGAAAATAGTAAGCAAGGTGCTCCGGTGGGATTCTTGGTGCTTGATGCTCATCACGGTTCTCATCCTGGATGCTTATAGCTTCAAGTGTACAACTCGTTGATGTGTTTGCATCACTTTTGACCAAGGTTCTATCATCAACACACAATAATCAAGACTAAGAATTAACACACAACTCATGTAAGAGTTTTAGCAATGTGATGAACCAAAGTTGCATCACTTTTCTTAGTTTCAACACAAATACAAGTCTTATAAAGCTATAAACTTTGAATCAAACTAAATAATCAAGAACTTAAGCTAGAGAGCTTAGATCTTAACTAGATATTAAAGATCTTAGACTAAAAAGTCTAGATCTCATGTTCTTGGTGAAACCCTAAGTCAAAACACTTAGACTTTCAACTTTACACAACCATAAGCTATGAAACTTAGGTTTTGTAAAGTAAAGTGAACACAAATAAATGAATTCTTGTTTTAACAAGTTAGATGACCATAAGTTATATATCTTAGATCAATCTTACATGTGTGAAAGTTGTAAACTAGTAAGCTTAAACTTTCTTGTTCTTGAACTTTCAAAGTTAGACTTTGGTTACAAGATTTATGAGATCAAAGTTTAACAAGTAATCTTTGACCAAGCCACTTAAACAAATCAAAATCCATAATCATAAATGATAGATTTAAAGTCAAAAATAAACAAGTTCAAGTAAGGATCCTTTATATAAAAAGATATCAAGTCATAAACTTGAATCTTCATGAAATGAACTTTAAGGTTTCAATACTTGAACACGAAGAAGATCATAAAGTAATTTGATCTTAAAAGTTGTTACAAGTTCATGTAGAACCAAAAGCTACAAAGCTTTGATCCTTGTTCTTGCTTCTTTATCATAAAAGATATAAAAGATTGTAAGATAACATGAGGATTGAAGTTATAAAAACCAAAATCCAAAAATAGCAATGATGATGATGATGCTACGGTTTTGAGAAGAAAAAGAAGAGAAAAAGAATCAAAACCTTCAAGTTTCTTCAAGAAAGGATGAGAGAAAAGTAGAGAGAAATTTGAGAGAATAAGATAAAGTCCATTAAGGTGACTAGTAAGCCTTAGTAAACACTAAGCTTAATTAAGGGACCATAAAACCAAGTAATTGCCATTCATAAATAATAATTACGTTTACGCAGTCATAATATTCCAATTATGACGAAAGTTTAACGTGTACCAAGTACGTATCTCGTTTTAATCCTTAAGTGACACTAACGGTCGTAAATGCAATCAAGGATCACGTTAAGTAATTAAGTACTTAAAAGCACGTTGCAAGGCATTAACGAAAGTAATTAACATAATTAATGATCCCAGAATATAATCTATCACAGTACGCACAAATATGCAGTTTCGTGAAAGCAACAAGTAAAAACATAAGTCGAAAAAGGTCGGGTCGTTACAGATTAGCACGAAGTTAAGTGAGTGCAACTAAATACATGTAATAGCATACAGGAACCGTCATACTAAGCATGTCACATAGTCTAATAAATAACCATCACCCAGTAGTGCAGTCTACAGAGACTCCGGCGGCTCGGCCAAACCATTAACCACCAATTGATTGGGCTGGGGTTTACCGGAAGTTCCTCCTACATACCGTGTGGCATAAATCATCCACACGCGACGAACGCATCATTCAAACATATACCACCCGGATGCAAATAGGCTACCACATGAGAAACCCAACCCGCAAGTTGATCTCTCCTATCGAATTAGGCTACCACAGGATAGGGACGTACTGGGCTCCATCAACAAGCAACAACTAACACATAATCATCACATTAATAACTAACAGTAGTATCATGTTAATTCTAACAAGCATGGCAATCATAGAATAACAAGCTACTCTATACTATTATTCTTCAGTTAGTCCACTCACCGATATCGGCATCACTCGGTAGTCTAATGTCACCGAGTATTCTCCTCATCTGTATCAACTGAAAACAATACTCGCAAGTTAGTAACTCATATTCCAAATACTAACAATTTCACAATCACAATGTGTGTATATATATATATATATACACAAACACACATACACGCACACATATATATACACTTATATACATATACATATACTCCATCATAACTATAAACCAAGTCATAACATCACATACTCATCATTATACAAACGGGTAGCATAACGGTCATAAATCAACACTTAGTAAAATGTTCCACTGCTAAAGACACTCGGTCGACTGTCAGAGACAGTCGGCCGACTGTCCACACTCACTCGGCCGAGTGTCTAGTCACTCGGTCGATGGTCTCTTGCAGACACACTCGGCCGTGTGTCTCACACACTCGGTCAATGGTCGAGTCGGTCGGTCGAGTGTCAAGAGACACTTGACCGACTGTCTTTATCTGCAGGTGGTGATGAACAAGGTTACGAGTTTCATCCAAAATCAACCAATTCTTGCTCTAAAGCTCGATTATAACCTCAAAACTGACCAAATCAAAGACACCAAACATGTAGAAACATAAACCCACAAGATTCTGACTCAAACAACATCAAATATAACCATTTTGACCTAAAATACACACTTTGTAAAACTTAACACAAAGTCATCATTTTCTTAAATATTAAAGCATGAGAGCTTGTGATTCCTACCTCAAAAGATTCAGTAAATCATAAGGAACAAGAATATGTAAATGATTTGAGCTCTAGATCAAAGATTGGAATTTAGGGTTTGATGTAGGTGAAAGTGAAGGTACGGGTGTGTTTGGAAATTTCTAGAGGAATGAAGATGAATGAAACCACAAGTAGTACACTAGTCGCTAAATTGGGTTTAATTCCCATACTATGCCACACACGAGTATTTATCAGTTATCTGATATCTTTCGTACTTCATTTGGCGACCCAAACAAAATCCAAATTAAATAAACAAATATGTTATGTGACCCTTATTACAAACTGGTCCTAACCACATCATAAAATAATAATAATAATTAAGCAAAAATAAAAGCTTATAATTATGCATCATAAACTTAAGTGCAAACTAGTAATCTTACAGCTAGGCCCAGTAGAGGATGTTACAGATTACATTTGATTGGGATAGTTGTTAGCAATATAAATATTAAATATTGATACACAGCGCACCTTGTTATAACCAACTAACGTAAAATTAGACGTACACGACAACTATAAAGTAACATTGATAGGTGAAAATTCGTTAACTTAGCAGGGACACTCAGATCTTGTGCTTCCTTTGGAGACTCGCCGAACTCCCGTAAGAGCCAGAAACATCTAAGATACTTCCACCGAACATTACTCATGTGGCAGGAATGAGTATCATTCTACTTTGTCAAGGATTGTAAATCATTGTCAAGCATGTGACGCCTCGTACAAAACCATCATGTACGGATCATCAACAACATGTCCATTACACGGTATAATACTATATGCTGTTTTAAAACAAGTTTTGCATTCATGAAAAGGTAACATTTTTACCAGCGTCAAATGTTTTACAAAAGATAACCTGCTTCTACGAATAGAAAGCATTAACATAAGTACGTGACACAAAGGTCATTACAACACCATTGTTCGAAAATAACATAAGTTGTGAATGCAAAATAAAAGTTCCATGCTTGAGACATCTCTAAGTAATGCAGTGGAAGTCTAACACATCGAGTCTGTAACATCAAGTCTATAACACCAAGACTATAACAGCAAGTCTATAACAGCAAGTCTAACATGGAAGCAACAACATCTAAGCACCTGAGAAATACATGCTTTAAAATGTCAACACGAATGTTGGTGAGCAATAGTTTGTTTGTAATCAGCAATGTAATGTAGACCACAAGATTCGTATTCAAAACAGTATGAAAAGTATATGCTTTTCTGTGGGCACCCGGTAACTAACTTAATGTAAAATAAATATCACCCCCTAAAAGTACACTTGGCGAGTGCGTATGTTCTCAAAGTATTAAACACCCGTTAAATGCTAGCACGACTAGCCCGAGTGGGGATGTCAAACCCTATGGATCCATATCTAATATTCGCGTTCACCGGTTCAAAAACCAATGATAAAGCGTTACCGTGCTAAGGGGAATCTTTGTGCCGTTATATCACACACACATATATAAAGTTTAAGTACTCGTGTCTAGTATATGTAAAACATAAAAACAACATGTATTCTCAGTCCCAAAAATAGTTAAAGTAAAAAGGGAGCTACAACTCACAGTGAATGTACGGTAAAAGTCGATATGAAAAGTATGCAAGTAGTAAGTCGGTCTGAAAGGTCCTCAACCTAAGTCAAAGGTTACTAAGTGTTGTGACCTGGAAAATTTTGACTAATTTTAAATCAAACTCTCGATACGATTTAATATTTTTGACACGATAAGCAAAGTCTGTTAGTTGAATCTCAAAAATTTTGAACTGTGTTCATGTACTCAATTACCCTTCGACTATTTCCGATGATTCGAGAACAATTATTTGTAAATAGATATGGATATATATATATATATATATATATTATATATATTATTGAACTATTCCATGATTTAATATTTCTGACAAGATAAGTAAATTGATGTGTTGCATTAAAATGATTTCATACATTCAATTATCCATTTGACTTTACCCTACGATTCACGAACGAACAAAAATTTAAAACTCGAAACCCGATAAGATATAGTCCGTAATTCAAACATTCCAACATGAAAACGTTATATGATCTAATAATTTCTATTATTAAAATGTTTTAAAATGTACATAAAGTGATTTGAATATAATTAGTTTCAAGAAACTAAATTTTATATAATTAAGTTAATAAGATTTCAAGTATATATATATATATATATATATATATATATATATATATATATATATATATATATATATATGTCGACAAACTAGAGGATATTATCTCTAGATTTTAGCCTTGAATTAAGACATGATATATGATGGTAGATGCGTATATATTTGGGAAATGAGAAGAGATAGACCGATTGGGAAATCAATCAATAATAGGAGGTTAGTAAATAAATTAGGTAAATTTTAAGTTTATAAAAATAATCTTTTCATTTTAAGCTAGAAATTATATATTTTACATTTTAGTACTATGCTTACTTTTAAATGAGACGGAGGACATGGGACGGACAAGCCTTTTTATGAGTCGTCTTATAAATTTAAAACAAAAATAAAAATATAAATATTTTTATAAAATATAAAAATTTGAATTATACTTTTACCATTAATTATTGGTATGGAGCATAAAATATTAGTCCATGAAACTGGGGACTTCAAAGTACGCATGAAGTTTAATACAACTTAAATTAATATTATTATTTAAATTTGAAATAATGCTAGTTACTTCATGCATGATTCCATGAATATTGTTATATTTTTGTCATATACGGAATATTAAACAACATTAGCAAATAATAATAGTTAATTAATTTATGTTAGCTACACATTATGTCACTTTATGTCACTTGATATATGATAAATTTTAAAATCTACTATGATAGATTATGTCGGGAGTAAGACAAAATATATATATATATATATATATATATATATATATATATATATATATATATATATATATATATATATATATATATATATATATATAAATCACGGATCATATTCAAAGGCGGCTAGATTTTTTTTATTTCTATTCTCATTCACGTGAATGTGTGTATATATATTGTGACCAATTTTTGCTTTTCTTTGTTCTATCAAAAACACACACACAATTACATTACTACTCCGCATTATAATTTTTTTTTTTTCTCTTCTTTGTTAAACACACAACACAAAAACATATGTATCTATATGTATTTACTTCGTATAATTTCATGATGAACTTCAAGAGTAATAGTTATATAGTATAGATGGGTTATAGCTATGGAGGTTATGGGTATTGCTCGGGGGTTTTGATCGAGAATCTAGCATTTATCATTTCTGTTGCCTCTACGTACTTTCCTACAATATTGAATCACAATATTGATACGTGAGCATTCATATCTTATCTTTTATATATTAATAGTGTATCCATGTCTAGTGCTCGAGTATATATGTTTATACATGCTTGTATACTAAATTTCGTCGTTAGATAGTTTTATCATGAATCATGAATTTAATACATATACTACTGATATAAGGTATATGATATGCATGTTATTGGAAAGCTGGCGAAAAATTAATAACTTTTCATTTAGGAATCGCGTGATTTCGATGAACGAATTAAAAGTTATGGTCAACTGAATTATGATTGAAGTTAATTGAAATTGCTTTGAAATCTACAATTAATATTTAAACAACTTATTTATAAGATTAATAAATTGGATTTTTGGATACTACTAGTCAAGTAAATGAATTCTTATATAAGACACGTCTTATTTTGTTAAACAATTGTCAAAGTTGACTCTTTGAGATGACTTTTGTTAACTTTTGCATGTCGGTCTCGAGCATTAGGATTGTGATACACTATGACCCGACCTAGCTTATTAGACATGTATTGACCAACATATGTTCTCTAGGTTGAGATCTACGGTTATTTTGCATTCCGAGTTTCGGTCACATTTCGGTGAATGACCTTATTTGCTGCTAATGTGAGTTTCATTTGCTCCCTTTTTAATTGCTTTTGTAATCTATATTTTTGGGCTGAGAATACATGCACTTTATTTTAAATGCAATGGATACAAGTACATACTAAATTCTACATCGAGTTTGAACCGAAAATCCCTTAGCTTTGGTAACTACTAACTACCGGTTATAAGAACTGGTGGGCGCGAGTAGTTATATATGGATCCATAGGGCTTGACATCCCCGTATATTCCAGGTATAGAAACCTTAGCCTGAACTATAAAACATACGTATGCTATTTGAGTTTAGTACAAGTTGGTTTGCGTGTATTGTACATATTGGTTGCATGTATGTTAAAACAGGGGTACTTATTATAACGTTAAATTTTTGTTACCAGGGTGCTCAATCTTGTAGAATAATTTGATAAACGTTTCTGGATGAAACAACTGAAATCTTGTGATCCACCTTTATATACAGATTATGCGCAACATTAAAACTATGAACTCACCAACCTTTGTGTTGACACTTTTAAGCATGTTTATTCTCAGGTTCCTAGAAGTCTTCCGATGTTTGCTTATACGTTATACAAGCTATGTGCATGAAGTCATACATGCTTTATTCGAGAAAACTTTGCATTCACAAAATCATCACCATGTATCTTATTTTGACTGCATTGTCAACGGATGTATTATGGTAAACTATTATTTACGGTGATTGTCTATATGTAGAAATCATCAGATGCCAAAAAACCTTGGAAATTGATATTCATTTATGGTGTGCCTTTTCAAAAGAATGCAATGTTTACAAAACGTATCATGTAGAGGTCAGTACCTCACTATGAAATCGATGAATGATGCATTCGTCCAAATGGATTTGGACGGGTCATCACAGTTGGCATCAGAGCTTGAGGTCATAGGGAACCAGAATTTGCATTAGTGTGTTTAACTGGTAATTGTTAGGATGCATTAGTGAGTTTAGACTATGATCGTATTTGTTTTTACCGAGTTTTGCTTATCATTTCTTGTCGGAAATTACCTGCTTATTATTTGTAGTCTAGACACGTCTTACTGCATTGAGTGCATAGATAGGTTATAGACAAAATTCATATCTTGGCATATCTATTACAGTAAACTTTGCCTGACATCTTCCGAAAATTCCTCCGTAATTTATGGGATTTTGGTATTATATATACATATGTAAATTATGTATTGAAGAATACCAAATCTAAGTCCTATAATCTATTTCACATCAAAAATCATTTCCTTGATTATACAAGATGGATCCCGTATCTAGTTCAAATTCCTCAGATTCCGACAGCTATTCCGATATGGATTTCGACCTGAGCTCCGAAAGTAGCATAATCGGAATGGATCAATCAATTAGCCATCATCTATTCTGGATGAATTGAGGATGAGTTCGTAATCTACTTAATCATTGGAGATAAGAAGAAGGTGATCCCTTCCATCCACCACATTCACCTCTTGACGAAGAACCTGAAGCACTTACCGGCGAACCAGTTCGAAACACCATTTTCACTCTCATTTCCAGAACAGCTCGCAATGATTACGTAATATCTACAATTCTAAATCTTATTCATCCACTCCTCTGAACCGCCGATCATCCTGGTGTAATAGAAGAAGTCAACGAGCTTCGCACTCGAGTAATGGCTTTAGAGAATATGGTGCAAAGATTATAAGCACCAGCAACAGCACCAGTACCACCAACAACATCCACATCGCAAGCCTCAATACCACAAGCACCAGCAGCATCACCGACATTAACGGTACCACCATCATCAACACCAACAGTATCATTACCACCACCAACAACAACGTCCGCATCACATGCCTCAACATCACAATCTGTACCTCGAACATCAACGTCATACGCCCTGTAGATACCAAGGAATAACAACAACAACAAACGATGAAGTATTAATTCATAACTTCATTGAAGAAATATTCTACGACGATTATGTAATATCTAAAGTTTTAGAGATTATATATTGTAGTCCTAATCGAAAAATCAGATGAGATTAATAGTATATTAACTCATTAAATCTGTATTACATCTGGAGAAAATATACTTACATATATTTTCATAAAGACTGTAATAAAATTCTATTATACAAACTGTTAATGATGAGAATATTTTAACGGGTAGGTAATACTCAAGAGATATATAAATTCACAATTAATATGTTACATTCTTTGACTCTGATTCAACAAATCATCAACTATACTCACTACTTTCACAACGAGATATATTCTTTCATAAAAAATAAAAACAACCATACTCATTCAAATTCAATTACATATTCTGATTTTAACATATCAGAATCCAAGTCGAGATATAATCGATATCATCACTCTTAGATTCCTACATCTTTCAAAGCTGTACTTTGATTTCAAAACTATGCTAGAACATCACTTCTATTCATAAAACTCAGAAAAATATTCGTATCATTCAAGACTATAAAACATCATATGTATATTGACAATTACAATCTTTATTCAAACCCTTTAAACTCTTAAAAACACCTCGAATTGATAACCGACGATTCAGTTATGATAACTTTGAATGCTGATGAAGCAGCAAAACTATAAATGGTTTTAATGGCCAAAAGTTTGATAATAAAGAGTGGTGTGTTGAAAAAGCTCAGATTTGGAACTGAAAAATGGATTGAGCAAACTATGAAGGAGACTGTTGATAAATCACAAAGACTAAACCTGACTTCAAAGAATACAAATGATTCAGTGTTTGCTGAAGTCTTTAGCAAATACCTTGCTCCTTACTCTAAACCTTTGCGGGCAAATCTTCTTCATCATCCTTCGATCTTAGAAATTCTAAGATATCATCGTATCTTTCATTATAAATATCCTCGATATTTCTGAAGATATTTTCATAACTATCCATCTCTGAAATCATTTATCTCCTCGCGTTATCTGTATTACATCATAAAAGAAATTTTTAGTTTCTATATTCTGTAAACCTTCGAGTTTAAATTATGAATGTTTTTGAAGAAGTGTTTGGAATTGAAGCATGAGTTAGTATAATATAATGACACTTGATCAACGTAATTATATTACAGTAAGTCATGCTGAGTTTCTAATGGAACATGATAAAGGTTCACTTATCATACCATCATCATGAACCATGTTACATAACTCTTTCATTCTATTTAACCTCTAAACATATCAAGAAAATATTTTTCTTGATGATTCGGTCTTTTCCGGATATTCGGGTAATTTGACAAATCAAATCGTGCTATTACCTTTCCTTTCTGCTTTGTATATTATGATCATTCGAAACTCCATACCTACGAATTCTGGACCATTATTGAAGAAGAAACAAAAGCATGGAACTCCAAAATATAAGGGAAAATATAAAGCCCGATAACATCACAGAAATTACGAACTGTGTATATCAATGCGTATAGCAATATAAAGACACGGGAGAATGAAAAACATTATAACCCCAAGGTAATAGTAGAAGAAAATTGATTCCTCAGGTGGAAGATGAAAAAGAAGAATGAAGGATACGATAGCTAGAAAAATATCAAGGATCAGAACTGGATTAAGCATTTTTCACAATCCTTTGGAAGTGTGAATTGAGGAAGAAAGTATAGGAGTGGTGAAAATAATGAAACGGGAGAAGTAAATTTATAGCGAAATTTCAGGCATAGCAATCGAGGTAGATGATCGCATTTAATTAAATAAAATCATAATTTCCTTAATCACCAAAGAATCAAATCTTATATAGATTACAAATATCTTCTTTAATTTCCTTGAATTCCAAAAATCCACCGTGACTACGTCAAAAGTTAAATCTCTATCTCAATCTTTTGCGATAGCTTCACTAATACGCATCACATAATCGAATCGTTTTATCTATATTAATCAAAAGTGATAAAACTCTATTTATCAACTCATATTCGTCATGGAAACATTCTTATTGTAAACCATGACGACCTCACTTAAATTTCGGGACGAAATTTCTTTAACGGGTAGGTACTGTGGTGACCCGAAAAATTTCGACTAATTTTAAATCAAACTCTCGATATGATTTAATATTTTTGACGCGATAAGCAAAGTCTGTTAGTTGAATCTCAAAAATTTTGAACTGTGTTCATGTACTCAATTACCCTTCGACTATTTCCGACGATTCGTGAACAATTATTTATAAATAGATATGGATATATATATATATAGATATGGATATATATATATATATATATATATATATATATATATATATATATATATATATATATATATATATATATATATATATATATATATATATATTATTGAACTATTCCATGATTTAATATTTCTGACAAGATAAGCAAATTGATGTGTTGCATTAAAATAATTTCATACATTCAATTATTCATTTGACTTTACCCTACGATTCACGAACGAATAAAAATTTAAAACTCGAAACCCGATAAGATATAGTACGTAATTCAAACATTCCAAAATGAAAACGTTATATGATCTAATAATTTCTATTATTAAAACGTTTTAAAATGTACATAAAGTTATTTGAATATAATTGAAAGGACCCGTTCATATACATTATAAACGATTCATAATAGTTGATTACATCGCGAGGTATTTGACCTATATATGATACATTTTACAAACATTGCATTTGTTTTTAAAAGACAAACTTTCTTTACATCAAAAATTGATAGGCATGCATACCATTTCATAATATCCACTGTCCAACTATAAATTGACTTAATATTAATCTTTGATGAACTCAATGACTCGAATGCAACGTTCTCGAAATATGCTATGAAAGACTCCAAGTAATATCTTGAAAATGAGCAAACGCACAGCGGAAGATTTCTTTCAATCCTGAGAATAAACATGCTTTAAAGTGTCAACCAAAAGGTTGGTGAGTTCATTAGTTTATCATAATCATTTATTTTCATCATTTTAATAGACCACAAGAATTTCATTTCCAGTTCTCATAAATATACGTCCCATGCATAGAGACAAAAATAATCATTCATATGGTGAACACCCGGTAACCGACATTAACAATATGCATATAAGAATATCTCCTGTCATTCCGGGAAATCCTTCGGACATGATAAAAATGAATTCGAAGTACTAAAGGATCCGGTACTTTGGATGGGGTTCGTTAGGCCCAATAGATCTATCTTTAGGATTCGCGTTAATTAGTCGACCGGTTTACTAATTCTTAGGTTATCAAGCAAAAGGGGCATATTCGGCTTCGATCATTCATCTATATAATGTAGTTTCAATTACCTGTGTCTATTTCGTAAAATATTTATAAAAGCAGCGCATGTATTCTCAGTCCCAAAAATATATATTACAAAAGCATTTAAAAAGGGATTAATGAAACTCACCATACTGTATTTCGTAGTAAAAATACATATACATCATTGAACAAGTGTAAGGTTGGCCTCAGATTCACGAACCTAAATTAATTACATATATTTATATGTTGGTCAATATTCGTCTAACAATTTAGGTTAAGTCCTAGTTTACCACAATCCTAATGCTCGAGACTAATATGCAAAAGTCAACAAAAGTCAATTTGACTCAAAATGATTTCCAAAATTTATACATGATTATTATATAGTTTAAATATTGTCGTTTTATATATATATATTTTTAAATATTTTTAAAAGATTTATTAGAGTAAATAATATAATTCATTTATTTATAAATAAAACTTTATAAAAAAAAATATACTTTTATATATCTTAAGTAATAAAATTTATAGAGTTCATTTAATATCATAAAGATAATATGATAGGTATTATTAAAGTAATTTATTACACGTAGTAAAATATGTTTGTATCACATATTTATTTGATAAAATAATATCTATAATAATAGTAAGTAAAAGTTGTATTATTTTGTAATAATAATAATTATTATAAAAATATCAATATTTATAATTAATAAGATGACATTATGATAAAACGATAATTCTAATTATGATAACTTTAATATTTATGATACTTTTTAATATTATTTTTTAAAATAATAATTCTATTTAAAAATGATAATAATAATGATATTTTATAGTAACAATGATATTTCTATTAAAATGATAATTTTTGTTAAAAATGATAGTTTTAATACTAACGATACTTTTAATAATAATAGTAAGAACGATAAATTTATCTAAATCAATATCTTATAATATTTTAATTTCATCATGATACTCTTACTCATTATTTCCTAATCGTTTCGTTTAATATTTTTTAATCATTTTTATGATAATAATAGTAATCAAAATAATTAGGTGTTACTAAAATTAGTTTTAATTACAATAATACTAATAATGATAATTACTATGACATTATTAACGATAATACTAATAATTATTTTAATGATAATATAATAATAATAATAACAATAACAATAACCATTTTTGAATAATGATATAATAATAATAATAATAATAATAATAATAATAATAATAATAATAATAATAATAATAATAATAATAAGATAATAATAATAATACTAATTATAACTTTAACAATAATAACGATAGTAATAATAATAAAAATAACAATTTTTAATGATAATTCTTTTTATTGATAAAGATAAGATAAAACTAGAATGACTATAATAATGACGATAATAATAATCATTTTTTAATAATAATACCAAATTTCAATTGACTATAACTTCAAATCCGTTCATCGAAACCATTCGATATCTAAATGAAAAGTTCTTAATTTTTCGCTAGCTTTCCAACGACATGCATATCTTATACCTTATCTCAATCGCATATGTAACTAATTCAGGATTCAACATAACCTAACTAAAGGCAATATCACAAGTAAAAGCATGCATAATCCTATATACTCGAGTACTAGTCAGGGATACACTATTAGTATGTAAAAATTAAATTATGAGCGCTTACGTATCAATATTGAGATTCAATATTGCAGGAAAGGTACATAGACGCAATGGAGACGATAAACACTAGATTGACCTCACGAGCATACCCATGAACCATACCCATCACCTCCATAGCTATAACCCATAATTTTCTTAGCCCTATCCTACTCGAAAAACTCATATTGAAATCACGCAGGCAGAACCTCGTCGTAATATTTTATGTATAATACATAATAATATCACTCCTAATAATACTACTCCTAACTATAATATTAATCTTAATAATAATAATAAAAGTAATATAAATATAAATATATACGGAGTAATATGAAGGTCAGAGGAAAAGTGTGCACAAATGAACCAAACTCGTCGAAATTTAAAGACTTGTGCCACCAGCTCCACCCATGCGATCGCATAGGTTTGATGGGGCTAGGCCATGTGATCGCATGGTATACTCAGCCAGCTCACATCCCATTTAAATGGCTGCCGACACTCGTTTATTATTTATTTAATATTTAATATATATTTATTTAATTACTTATATATTATATTATATTTACATTCATGGTAAAAATATAATTTTTATTAAAATGCCACGGAAGTTGTCACACGACTCATGTCCCGGTTCCGGTTTCTCGAACGCATTTTCGTACATTTAGAAAACTAGCTTTTTACGTTACGCGACGTGTACCCTTATTACTAATTTGACTTACTCGTCAATACATTACCTTATAAAAATGTAACTTATAAAATTGAGCGTTGTGGTCATTTGCTTCTATAAATCAGGGGCTCGTTGTTTATTAAAATATGTTTAATAATATCAAAACGTTTTAAATTATACATTAACGCGTTTGTAAAATATATATATTCTTACTTCAAAATATAATTTTGTATATCTTATATATAATTGAAATATCTAT
Source organism: Rutidosis leptorrhynchoides (assembly GCF_046630445.1). Lineage (NCBI taxonomy): Eukaryota > Viridiplantae > Streptophyta > Magnoliopsida > Asterales > Asteraceae > Rutidosis > Rutidosis leptorrhynchoides. The sequence goes on along the minus strand of NC_092336.1, from coordinate 597,809,449 downwards.
CTAATTATATTTCAAAGTTCAAAATGTTTAAGTAATAGAAAATATCATGTCGTATCACGTTTTACGTTTTTGAAACAATATATATATATATATATATATATATATATATATATATATATATATATATATATATATATATATATATATATACTTATATATATATATGTGTGTGTGTGTAATTTATAATACAAGCTTTAATTAGTTCCTTTAAAACTTATGAACAATTTATCTTATAAAACGTTTCACTAATAAAGTTCTTTAAAAATTGTTTTTGTACGTTTGAAATAATATTAAATAAATATAAAAACTTTTATTTTCCAAAACTAAGTATTTTTAAGAATCATTTTACTAAAAAGTTATATTAGTAGAGGTTGTTATACTGTAAAACATTTTAGAAAAATAAAATTAAATATACTTATCATAGGTTTCAAGTTCTTAACGTTTGTTGGTGCAACGTGGTATAAAGTCTAAAGGTTAGATAAACGTACGGAATCACCTTAATGTAAAAATGTTGATACTCATTGCCTAAGTTATTTACATTCCACATTCCAACTTTAAAATGATAATCATAATAGTTATCTTATTAATATCACGAGGAAAATGTTGTAAGGTATGAATTGAAAATCAAATAAGAATCTTCACTAACACTTGTCTAGTTCTCGTTAGTTGACACTTTGTTCTTATTTGTAAAATCACTTTACCATTTTCAGAATATGGTTAAAAGGGAAAGGTTTCCTAAATCAAAGTGGACCTCCTAATAGAGACTTGTAGCCATAATTCAATGTATCTAATAATTCAATCATTTGATATTATCTTTTAATTCCGTTGATAACTATTAGAATATGTTTTGAAACAAATACGTTTATATAAAGTATTATACGTCTAATACTTTGTTAATGTTTTCAAGTTATGATATATACACATATACATATATAATCATGTTCATTCATATAATGGTTCGTGAATCATTAGAATTTGGTCGAGGTTAAATGAGTGTATGAACACAGTTTAAAATTCTTGAGATTCAACTTACAAACTTTGCTTATCGTGTCGGGAATATATAAAGATTTAAAGTTTAAATTTGTTCGGAAATTTTTGAGTTGTCACAGTACCTACCCGTTAAAGAAATTTCGTCCCGAAATTTGATTGGGATAGTCATAGCTGACAATAAGTATGTTTTCATGACACATATAAGCTGAAGATTAGGGTTTTATCATCATTGAGTAATATGGATAAAACCATTTGATTTTGTGAAGAGTACGAGTGAAGCTATCACCAAAAGAGTGAAATGAGAAAGGTTAAGTTTTGTTATATCGTTTGACGTAGACAGGTTGATTTCTGAAGTTCAAGAGATATGGAGAAGATCTTAGTAATAAGATTTAATTAAGGAAATTTTGGATTCGCTTTAAATGCGATCATCCTTTTTGATTGCTCTGTCGGATATTTTACTATAAATTCACTCCCTTCGTTTCCTTACAACTCACATCTTCTCTTCTTTCTCCCTCAGCTCATACTCTAAAGTATTTGTCAATATGCTCCATCCAGTTCTGATTCTTGATATACTCCTTACCTTCATATCTGTCATTCTTCTTTTTCATCTACCGCCAGAAGAATCTATTTACTTTTACTATACCCTTGGGATTATAGTGTTTTTAGTTCTCCCGTGTCTTTATATTTGAAATGTCCCGTTCTTATTGATTAAAAAGGTTCCATATTAATTAATTTCGTTGCGAGGTTTTGACCTCTATATGAGACATTTTTCAAAGACCGCATTCATTTTTAAAACAAACCATAACCTTTATTTCATAAATAAAGGTTTAAAAAGCTTTACGTAGATTATCAAATAATGATAATCTAAAATATCCTGTTTACACACGACCATTACATAATGGTTTACAATACAAATATGTTACATCGAAATCAGTTTCTTGAATGCAGTTTTTACACAATATCATACAAACATGGACTCCAAATCTTGTCCTTATTTTAGTATGCAACAGTGGAAGCTCTTAGTATTCACCTGAGAATAAACATGCTTTAAACGTTAACAAAAATGTTGGTGAGTTATAGGTTTAACCTATATATATCAAATCGTAACAATAGACCACAAGATTTCATATTTCAATACACATCCCATACATAGAGATAAAAATCATTCATATGGTGAACACCTGGTAACCGATATTAACAAGATGCGTATATAAGAATATCCCCATCATTCCGGGACACCCTTCGGATATGATATAAATTTCGAAGTACTAAAGCATCTGGTACTTTGGATGGGGTTTGTTAGGCCCAATAGATCTATCTTTAGGATTCGCGTCAATTAGGGTGTCTGTTCCCTAATTCTTAGATTACCAGACTTAATAAAAAGGGGCATATTCGATTTCGATAATTCAACCATAGAATGTAGTTTCACGTACTTGTGTCTATTTTGTAAATCATTTATAAAACCTGCATGTATTCTCATCCCAAAAATATCAGATTTTAAAAGTGGGACTATAACTCACTTTCACAGATTTTTACTTCGTCGGGAAGTAAGACTTGGCCACTGGTTGATTCACGAACCTATAACAATATATACATATATATCAAAGTATGTTCAAAATATATTTACAACACTTTTAATATATTTTGATGTTTTAAGTTTATTAAGTCAGCTGTCCTCGTTAGTAACCTACAACTAGTTGTCCACAGTTAGATGTACAGAAATAAATCGATAAATATTATCTTGAATCAATCCATGACCCAGTGTATACGTATCTCAGTATTGATCACAACTCAAACTATATATATTTTGGAATCAACCTCAACCCTGTATAGCTAACTCCAACATTCACATATAGAGTGTCTATGGTTGTTCCGAAATATATATAGATGTGTCGACATGATAGGTCGAAACATTGTATACGTGTCTATGGTATCTCAAGATTACATAATATACAATACAAGTTGATTAAGTTATAGTTGGAATAGATTTGTTACCAATTTTCACGTAGCTAAAATGAGAAAAATTATCCAATCTTGTTTTACCCATAACTTCTTCATTTTAAATCCGTTTTGAGTGAATCAAATTGCTATGGTTTTATATTGAACTCTATTTTATGAATCTAAACAGAAAAATTATAGGTTTATAGTCGGAAAAATAAGTTACAAGTCTTTTTTGTAAAGGTAGTCATTTCAGTCGAAAGAATGACGTCTAGATGACCATTTTAGAAAACATACTTCCACTTTGAGTTTAACCATAATTTTTGGATATAGTTTCATGTTCATAATAAAAATCATTTTCCCAGAATAACAACTTTTAAATCAAAGTTTATCATAGTTTTTAATTAACTAACCCAAAACAGCCCGCGGTGTTATTACGACGGCGTAAATCCGATTTTACGGTGTTTTTCGTGTTTCCAGGTTTTAAATCATTAAGTTAGCATATCATATAGATATAGAACATGTGTTTAGTTGATTTTAAAAGTCAAGTTAGAAGGATTAACTTTTATTTGCGAACAAGTTTAGAATTAACTAAACTATGTTCTAGTGATTACAAGTTTAAACCTTCGAATAGGATAGCTTTATATGTATGAATCGAATGATGTTATGAACATCATTACTACCTCAAGTTCCTTGGATAAACCTACTAGAAATGAGAAAAATATATCTAGCTTCAAAGGATCCTTGGATGGCTTGAAAGTTCTTGAAGCAGAATCATGACACGAAAACAATTTCAAGTAAGATTTCCACTCGAAATAAGATTGTTATAGTTATAGAAATTGAATTAAAGTTTGAATATGATTATTACCTTGTATTAGAAAGATAACCTACTGTAAGTAACAAAGGTTTCTTAATCTTGGATGATTACTTGGAATGGATTTAGAAAACTTGGAAGTAAACTTGCAATCTTGGAAGTATTCTTGATTTTATGAAACTAGAACTTTTGGAATTTATGAAGAACACTTAGAACTTGAAGATAGAACTTGAGAGAGATCAATTAGATGAAGAAAATTGAAGAATGAAAGTGTTTGTAGGTGTTTTTGGTCGTTGGTGTATGGATTAGATATAAAGGATATGTAATTTTGTTTTCATGTAAATAAGTCATGAATGAATACTCATATTTTTGTAATTTTATGAGATATTTCATGCTAGTTGCCAAATGATGGTTCCCACATGTGTTAGGTGACTCACATGGTCTGCCAAGAGCTGATCATTGGAGTGTATATACCAATAGTACATACATCTAAAAGCTGTGTATTGTACGAGTACGAATACGGGTGCATACGAGTAGAATTGTTGATGAAACTGAACGAGGATGTAATTGTAAGCATTTTTGTTAAGTAGAAGTATTTTGATAAGTGTCTTGAAGTCTTTCAAAAGTGTATGAATACATATTAAAACACTACATGTATATACATTTTAACTGAGTCGTTAAGTCATCGTTAGTCGTTACATGTAAATGTTGTCTTGAAACCTTTAGGTTAACGATCTTGTTGAATGTTGTTAACCCATTGTTTATTATAACAAATGAGATGTTAAATTGTTATATTATCATGATATTATGATATATAATATATCTTAGTATGATATATATACAGTTAAATGTCGTTACAACGATAATCGTTACATATATGTCTCGTTTCGAAATCATTAAGTTAGTAGTCTTATTTTTACATATGTATTTTATTGTTAATACACTTAATAATATATTTACTTATCATTTAACATAATTAACCAAGTGTATCAATATCTTAATATGATTCATATGTACCTAGTAAGACGTTGTTATAACGATAATCGTTATATATATCGTTTTCGACTTTCTTAAATTAATAGTCTCATTTTTAAGTATATAACTCATTGTTAAAATACCTAATGAGATACATACTTATAATAAAATCATGTTAACTATATATATAACCATATATATGTCAACGTATAGTTTTTACAAGTTTTAACTTTCGTGAATCACCGGTCAACTTGGGTGGTCAATTGTCTATATGAAACCTATTTCAATTAATCAAGTCTTAACAAGTTTGATTGCTTAACATGTTGGAAATACTTAATCATGTAAATAACAATTTCATTTAATATATATAAACATGGAAAAGTTCGGGTCACTACAGTACCTACCCGTTAAATAAATTTCGTCCCGAAATTTTAAGCAGTTGGAGATGTTGACGTATCTTCTGGAAATAAGTGCGGGTATTTTTTATTTATCTGATCTTCTCATTCACAGGTGAAATCGGGTCCTCTACGAGCATTCCATCGAACCTTAACAATTGGTATCTTGTTTTTCTTAAGTCTTTTAACCTCACGATCCATTATTTCGACGGGTTCTTCGATAAATTGAAGTTTTTCGTTGATTTGGATTTCATCTAACGGAATAGTGAGATCTTCTTTAGCAAAATATTTCTTCAAATTTGAGACGTGGAAAGTGTTATGTACAGCCGCGAGTTGTTGAGGTAACTCAAGTCGGTAAGCTACTGGTCCGACACGATCTATAATCTTGAATGGTCCAATGTACCTTGGATTTAGTTTCCCCCGTTTACCAAATCGAACAACGCCTTTCCAAGGTGAAACCTTAAGCATGACCATTTCTCCAATTTCAAACTCTATATCTTTTCTTTTACTATCCGCGTAGCTCTTTTGTCGACTCTGGGTGGTTTTCAATCTTTGTTGAATTTGGATGATTTTCTCGATAGTTTCTTGTATTATCTCCGGACCCGTAATCTGTCTATCCCCCACTTCACTCCAACAAATCAGGGACCTGCACTTTCTACCATAAAGTGCTTCAAACGGCGCCATCTCAATGCTTGAATGGTAGCTGTTGTTGTAGGAAAATTCTGCTAACGGTAGATGTCGATCCCAACTGTTTATGAAATCAATAACACAAGCTCGTAGCATGTCTTCAAGCGTTTGTATCGTCCTTTCGCTCTGCCCATCAGTTTGTGGATGATAGGCAGTACTCATGTCTAGACGAGTTCCCAATGCTTGCTGTAATGTCTGCCAGAATCTTGAAATAAATCTGCTATTCCTATCAGAGATAATAGAGATTGGTATTCCATGTCTGGAGACGACTTCCTTCAAATACAGTCGTGCTAACTTCTCCATCTTGTCATCTTCTCTTATTGGCAGGAAGTGTGCTGACTTGGTGAGACGATCAACTATTACCCAAATAGTATCATAACCACTTGCAGTCCTTGGCAATTTAGTAATGAAATCCATGGTAATGTTTTTCCATTTCCATTCCGGGATTTCAGGTTGTTGTAGTAGACATGATGGTTTTTGATGTTCAGCTTTGACCTTAGAACACGTCAAACATTCTCCTACATATTTAGCAATATCGGCTTTCATACCTGGCCACCAAAAATGTTTCTTGAGATCCTTGTACATCTTCCCCGTTCCAGGATGTATTGAGTATCTGGTTTTATGAGCTTCTCTAAGTACCATTTCTCTCATATCTCCAAATTTTGGTACCCAAATCCTTTCAGCCCTATACCGGGTTCCGTCTTCCCGAATATTAAGATGCTTCTCCGATCCTTTGGGTATTTCATCCTTTAAATTTTCCTCTTTTAAAACTCCTTGTTGCGCCTCCTTTATTTGAGTAGTAAGGTTATTGTGAATCATTATATTCATAGATTTTACTCGAATGGGTTCTCTATCCTTCCTGCTCAAGGTGTCGGCTACCACATTTGCCTTCCCCGGGTGGTAACGAATCTCAAAGTCGTAATCATTCAACAATTCAATCCACCTACGCTGCCTCATATTCAGTTGTTTCTGATTAAATATGTGCTGAAGACTTTTGTGGTCGGTATATATAATACTTTTGACCCCATATAAGTAGTGCCTCCAAGTCTTTAATGCAAAAACAACCGTGCCTAATTCCAAATCATGCGTCGTATAATTTTGTTCGTGAATCTTCAATTGTCTAGACGCATAAGCAATCACCTTTGTTCGTTGCATTAATACACAATCGAGACCTTGCTTTGATGCGTCACAATAAATCACAAAATCATCATTCCCTTCAGGCAATGACAATATAGGTGCTGTAGTTAGCTTTTTCTTCAATAACTGGAACGCTTTCTCTTGTTCATCCTTCCATTCAAATTTCTTCCCTTTATGCGTTAATGCAGTCAAGGGTTTTGCTATTCTGGAAAAGTCTTGGATGAACCTTCTGTAGTAACCAGCTAGTCCTAAAAACTGGCGTATGTGTTTCGGAGTTTTCGGGGTTTCCCACTTTTCAACAGTTTCTATCTTTGCCGGATCCACCTTAATACCTTCTTTGTTCACTATTTGACCGAGGAATTGAACTTCTTCCAACCAAAATGCACACTTTGAAAACTTAGCATACAATTCTTCCTTCCTCAATACTTCTAACACCTTTCTCAAATGTTCACCGTGTTCTTGGTCATTCTTTGAGTAAATAAGTATGTCATCATTGAAAACAATGACAAACTTGTCAAGGTATAGTCCACACACTCAGTTCATAAGGTCCATGAACACAGCTGGTGCGTTAGTCAATCCAAACGGCATAACCATAAACTCGTAATGACCATAACGCGTCCTAAAAGCAGTCTTTGGAATATCATCTTCTTTCACCCGCATTTGATGATACCCGGAACGTAAGTCAATCTTTGAATAAACAGACGAGCCTTGTAGTTGATCAAATAAGTCATCGATTCTCGGTAGTGGGTAGCGGTTCTTGATGGTAAGTTTGTTCAACTCTCGGTAGTCGATACACAACCTGAATGTACCATCTTTATTCTTGACAAACAAAACAGGAGCTCCCCATGGTGATGTGCTTGGTCTAATGAAACCACGTTCTAAAAGTTCTTGTAATTGACTTTGCAGTTCTTTCATCTCGCTGGGTGCGAGTCTGTAAGGAGCACGAGCTATTGGTGCAGCTCCTGGTACAAGATCTATTTGAAATTCAACGGATCGATGTGGGGGTAATCCCGGTAATTCTTTCAGAAATACATCGGGAAATTCTTTTGCGACGGGAACATCATTGTTGCTATTTTCTTCAGTTTGTACTATCTCGACGTGTGCTAGAACAGCATAGCAACCTTTTCTTATTAGTTTTTGTGCCTTCAAATTACTAATAAGATGTAGCTTCGTGTTGCCCTTTTCTCCGTACACCATTAAGGGTTTTTCTTTTTCTCGTATAATGCAAATTGCATTTTTGTAACAAACGATCTCTGCTTTCACTTCTTTCAACCAGTCCATATCGATTATCACATCAAATCTCCCTAACTCTACTGGTATCAAGTCAATCTTAAATGTTTCGCTAACCAGTTTAATTTCTCGATTCCGACATATATTATCTGCTGAAATTAATTTACCATTTGCTAATTCGAGTAAAAATTTAGTATCCAAAGGCGTCAATGGGTAACTTAATTTAGCACAAAAATCTCTACTCATATAGCTTCTATCCGCACCCGAATCAAATAAAACGTAAGCAGATTTATTGTCAATAAGAAACGTACCCGTAACAAGCTCCGGGTCTTCCTGTGCCTCTGCCGCATTAATATTGAAAACTCTTCCGCGAACTTGTCCATTTGTGTTCTCCTGGTTCGGGCAATTTCTAATAATGTGGCCCGTTTTCCACATTTATAACAAACTACATTGGCATAACTTGCTCCGACACTACTTGCTCCGCCATTACTCGTTCCGACACCATTTGTTCCTTTTGTTCTGTTAACCCCTGGTCCGTAGACCTCACACTTCGCCGCGCTATGACCATTTCTTTTACATTTGTTGCAAAATTTGGTGCAGAACCCCGAGTGATACTTTTCACACCTTTGGCATAGCTGCTTCTGATTGTTGTTGTTGTTGTTGTTGTGGTTGTTATTGTTGTTGGGATGATTGTTGTAGTTGCTGTTGTTGTTGTTGTTGTTGTTGTTGTTGGGCCGTTTGTTATAGTTGTGATTGATGTTGCGATTGTTGGGATAATTGTTGCGATTATTATTGTAATTGCTGTTGTTGTTGTATTGGTGATTCTTATCACCGTTTTCCTCCCACTTTCTTTTGACTTGCTTCACATTGGCCTCTTCAGCAGTCTGTTCTTTAATTCTTTCTTCAATCTGGTTCACTAGTTTGTGAGCCATTCTACATGCCTGTTGTATGGAGGCGGGCTCGTGTGAACTTATATCTTCTTGGATTCTTTCCGGTAATCCTTTCACAAACGCGTCGATCTTCTCTTCCTCATCTTCGAACGCTCCCGGACACAATAGGCACAATTCTGTGAATCGTCTTTCGTACGTAGTAATATCAAATCCTTGGGTTCGTAACCCTCTAAGTTCTGTCTTGAGCTTATTGACCTCGGTTCTGGGACGGTACTTCTCGTTCATTAAGTGCTTAAATGCTGACCACGGTAGTGCGTACGCATCATCTTGTCCCACTTGCTCTAGATAGGTATTCCACCATGTTAACGCAGAATCTGTGAAGGTATGCGTAGCGTACTTCACTTTGTCCTCTTCAGTACACTTACTTATGGCAAACACCAATTCGACCTTCTCGGTCCACCGTTTCAATCCGATCGGTCCTTCGGTTCCATCAAATTCCAAAGGTTTGCAGGCAGTGAATTCTTTGTAGGTGCATCCTACACGATTTCCTGTACTGCTAGATCCAAGGTTATTGTTGGTATGTAGCGCAGCCTGTACTGCGGCTATGTTTGAAGCTAGAAAAGTACGGAATTCCTCTTCATTCATATTCACGGTGTGTCGAGTAGTCGGTGCCATTTCCTTCAAAATAGTCAAATGGAACAAGTTAATCATACAGAATATTAAGAGTAGTTAATAGTATTTCGTAGCATAATATGAACTCATTTATAAAAGCTTTTTCTTCATATTAGCGTTTTATAAGTTTAAATTCGGGTAGTACCTACCCGTTAAGTTCATACTTAGTAGCTAATATACAATTCAACTACTACAATTCTATATGAAAAACTGATTATAATAATATTTCGCGTTCAAACTTTTATACAATATTTTAGAAACTTACAATACCGCTTATTTTACATAAAGCATGAAATATAGCACACAATAACTTTGATACAAGATAGTTGTGAAGATAATTCTAGCTAGTACACAAGTCGTTCAGCAAAGGCAATAAAGACACGTAATTCATACGTCCAGAAACAAGTCATGCATTCTGGTTTTACTAGGACTACTTCCCATCCTTGGTCTTGTGGAACATAACCGTTATGGCCGTTGATAAGACAGCGCGTTGTAACATCGTCAAAGGGACGAGGGTTACGTAATGACCAACAGTCTCGTAATAACCTAAAAACCTCATTTCTTACCCCAATTACCGACTCCGTCACTTGTGGGAACGTTTTGTTTAATAGTTGTAGCCCGATGTTCTTTTTCTTACTTTGGTGAGAAGCGAACATTACTAACCCATAAGCATAACATGCTTCTTTATGTTGCATGTTAGCCGCTTTTTCTAAATCATGAAGTCCTATATTCGGATACATTGAGTCAAAATAATTTCTTAACCCGTTGCGTAAAATAGCATTTGGGTTCCCCGCAATATATGCGTCAAAGTAAACACATCGTAACTTATGGGTTTCCCAATATGATATCCCCCATCTTTCAAACGAAAGCCTTTTATAAACCAAGGCATTCTTGGAACGTTCTTCGAATGTTTTACAAACTGATTTTTGCCATAAATAGTTGTGCCGAGGAATTCTGACCGACTCTAGACAAGATTTCATCAATCATGTCTCCGGGTAAGTCTTCTAAAATATTGGGTTGTCTATCCATTTTGTGTTTTTATACTGTAAAATAGACAAGAGTTAGATTCATAAAAGATACTTATTAATACAAGCAATTTTTACATATATCGTAAAGCATAAGTACACTATATTACATATATTACACCGCACAAATACAACTATCTTATTCCGACTCACTCGTTTCTTCTTTTTCGAACTTGGTTCTTTTTGCTAAGTTTCTAAGGATATATGATGTTCCCCTAATACGAGCCGTCGTTTTCCACATTGGTCTAGAAAAACCTGGTGGTTTAGAGGTTCCTGGGTCATTTTTATAACTTAAGGACTTCGGGGGTTGACGATACATATAAAGTTCGTCGGGGTTGGAATTAGATTTCTCTATTTTTATGCCCTTTCCCTTATTATTTTCTTTTGCCTTTTTAAATTCAGTTGGGGTAATTTCTATAACATCATCGGAATTCTCGTCGGAATCCGATTCATCGGAGAATTGGTAATCCTCCCAATATTTTGCTTCCTTGGCGGAAACACCATTGACCATAATTAACCTTGGTCAGTTGGTTGAGGATTTTCTTTTACTTAACCGTTTTATTATTTCCCCCACCGGTTCTATTTCCTCCTCCGGTTCCTCCTCTTCCGGTTCTGATTCTTCTTCCGGTTCTGATTCTTCTTCCGGTTCTTCTTCGGGAACTTGTGAATCAGTCCAATATATATTCGACTCTTCGTTATTATTAGGTGAGTCAATGAGATTTGTGCTAGAGGTAGACATCTATCACACAATATCAAACATGTTAAGAGATTAATATATCACATAATATATACATGTTAATAATATATAGTTTCCAACAAAAATGTTAAGCAATCATTTTTAAAGAAAACACGGTCGAAGTCCAGACTCACTAATGCATCCTAACAAACTCGATAAGACACACTAATGCAAATTTTCTGGTTCTCTAAGACCAACGCTCGGATACCAACTGAAATGTCCCGTTCTTATTGATTAAAAACGTTCCATATTAATTGATTTCGTTGCGAGGTTTTGACCTCTATATGAGACACTTTTCAAAGACTGCATTCATTTTTAAAACAAACCATAACCTTTATTTCATAAATAAAGGTTTAAAAAGCTTTACGTAGATTATCAAATAATGATAATCTAAAATATCCTGTTTACACACGACCATTACATAATGGTTTACAATACAAATATGTTACATCGAAATCAG